>NC_091162.1:34590176-34828806 GCF_040958095.1 Procambarus clarkii
ATTGGCAACTGGTGCATCAACATCTGCCAAAGATAAATAAATAGTGGCAACTGGCCACCAGGGAAAACTTCGGTCATAAGTAGAAGTCCAACTGCAAGACAATTAGGGACCATATAGAACCTGGGAGCCAACAAGGGAATGATGAGTATCTTCGGCCGCTGCCGAAGATACAAAATTAGCGGCAACGGGCCAAGGGGGAAACTGCAGCAGTAAGGGAAGTGCGACTGCAAAACAGATCATGCTCAAAATAATGCTGGAATATAACTCTTTAGAGAAAACGGGATTAATGCATGAAGCTGAAATAAATTACAATCAAATACAATAAACTGAAAGGGGTGCTAATAGGCACCACGTCGGCTGGAACGCTTCTGCTGGAACTTCGGGGGCTGGCGCGACGGTAGCTGGACCCTTGGGAGCTGGAACGCAGTAGGATGGGCATTATCAGTTGGGACCGCTTCAACTGGAACATCAGGAACAACTTCAGCCGTAGCATGGGAGCTGGTCCAACAACCGCTGGAACGCCAGCAGCTGGACCATGTTCCACCTGAACAGCAGCAAGCTGGGACAGCAACAGCTGTACCCACAGCAGCTAGAACACCGACTGCCGGGAATGTCAGCAGCCGGAACACCAACAGCTGCAGCAGCTGGACACCAAAATTGAGCAACATCGTAGTAAGAGAGTGGCGGCTCGGACACTAGGGCAGACGGCTGGACCAGCTGCAACAGACCCAACCGAGCATCGGCCGCTAGAACACAGTGACACGTCGCAGGAAGAACGTCGGCCGGACATCAGCCCCTGAACGAAGGCAGCTAAGACGTCGGTGGCTGTGAAAACCTTCCGGGCTACACCGAGCAGACAAAACGTCTGGATAAACCAGCGGCCTGGGGGGCCACTGTGACTTCCGGGCTACACCGGGCAGACAACACGTCTGGATAAACCAGCGGCCTGGGGGTCCACTGTGACTTCCGGGCTACACCGGGCAGACAACACGTCTGGATAAACCAGCGGCCTGGAAGGCCGCATATTTATATGACCAATATAAATAAGATACCTGAATAACATCGCCGGCTTAACTCATCACACGAAGAACGTCGGCTGGACATGAACCCCCGAACGCAGGCAGCGAAGACGGCAGCGGCTATGACAACCTTCCTGGCTACATCGGGCAGACAAAACGTCTGGAGAAACTAGCGGCCTGGGAGGCCGCAGTATATTCCGGGCTACACCGAGCAGACAACATGTCTGGATAAACCCGCGGCCTGGAAGGCCGCGTATTTATATAACCAATGTAAATATAATACCTGAATAACATCGCCGGCTTAACTCATCACAGGAAGAACGTCGGCTGGAGAGCAGCCCCTGAACGCAGTCAGCTAAGACGGCAGCGGCTATGACAACCTTCCTGGCTACATTGGGCAGACAAAACGTGTGGATAAACCAGTGGCCTGGGAAGCAGCAGTATCTTCCGGGCTACACCGAGCAGACAATACGTCGGATAACCAGCGGCCTGGGAGGCCACACATGTCTGGATAAGCCAGCAGCCGGGAGGCTGCAGATTCTTTCGGGCTACACCGGGCAGACAAAACGACTGGAAACGTTTACTGGTACTGGTAAACGAAACTGGTATTGTCTAGCTGTCAGTACTTAATAACTTAATGACAAAGTCAAGAAAACAAGTATAAAGGTAAAACGGTAAGTAAAATGACATGCACTTCAGCAATGCATAACTAGCAATAAATTGCTGATTGAACTAGTCATAATACGAGTCCAAGATAAACTTAAAGGGAGAGACACGAGGCCCGAAGACAGCGTCTAGGACATCCTAGCTGACTTTACTTAACTTAAAGGTGAAGCATAAGTTAAACAAACATAATTGTAAACCAGTAAAGTAAAAACACGCAGCAAGAGCGATGTAAAATGCGGGAAATTTGCTGAGGAAACTAAACGTAAATGCAGGGCCAGAATAAACTTAAAGCAAGAGGTAAGGGCCCGATCCCTGCAACTTTTCACATCCTAGTTGACTTTACATAATAACTTAAAGGCAAAGCAGAAGTTAAACAAACATAAATGTAAAACCAGCAAAGAAACACGCAGCTTGACACTGCATAAAATTCATTAATAAATTAAGGAAACTTATGGAAAAACAAGTCCATGAAAACTTAAAGCTAGGGCCAGAGGCCTGTGACACAGCAGCTAGCCTAACCTAGCTGACTTTGCCTAATAATTTAGGCAACAAGCAAAAGTTAAAACAAACCTAAATGTAAAACCAGCAAAAGAAAACATGCTGCTTGACACTGCATAAAATTCATTAATAAATTAAGGAAACTCATGGAAAAACAAGTCCATAAAAACTTAAAGCTAGGGGCCGGAGGCCTGAGACACAGCAGCTAGCCTAACCTAGCTGACTTTACCTAATAACTTAAAAGCAATAAGCAAAATGTTAAACAAACATAATTGTAAACCAGTAATAAATAAATACACACTGCATAATTTGCGGGAATAGTTAGCTGATGTAACTAAACGTAACTGCACGGCCAGTAATCTTAAAGCAAGAGGCAAGGGGGGGTGGGGGCCGTACTTTGCACCTATCACGGCCTAGCCGAGTTACTTAATAACTTAACGGCAAACAGTAGTTAAACAATCACAATTGCAAAACCAGTAAGAGTAAATAACATGCAGCTTGACCTGCATAAATTGCAGTAATAAATTGAGGTAAATTAATGGTACGCAATACCAAGATAATCTTAAAGTCAAAGGCATGAGGCTTGTAACTCAGGAACTAGCACAACCTAGGTTACTTTACTTAATAAATAACTCAATACAAGAAGCAAGAGTTTTAATAAGTTAATAAAACATGCACGAGGGCAATGCATAAATTGTAATAATAAATTGCAGAGAGAAACAAATCGTAGTTGCAAGCCCAGCAAGGTAACAGCAAGAGGCTTGGACCCGCATCACGGGTCCAAGATAAATAAATTGCGGATAAATAAATTGCGAGGCATAACACATTGTAACTGAAAGACAATAATATAAAAATTTATACAGCCAGCGTTTAGAGTAGGGTAAAACAACAGCACTAAATAGGAGCTGGCTTGAGCATTAAATGTCCTGGAACAACAATAACAGCACTACCCAATAATAAACATAGGCATGGGCAAAAGCAAAGGTAAAATTACAGTAAATATTGTAGCGTGAGGAAGCACGCCCTGACTAACAGTCAGACTGTAAAGAAGCACTTATATAAAGAACATTAACAATAATTAACGGCACAACAGAAGTCGCCCAAGCAGCAGACCTCACGTCGACTGGGTGAGGGAGCTTAAGGTACAGGGCTGAGCAGATGGGGAAGGTGGGGGGTGGGGGGGGTGGACGGGCCTCCTCCCGATTGTGCTTCAAATAACAGCCACCTACTGGAGAAAACCAGTGCCCCATAACACCGAGGGTCACCTCCCCCTCTAGGTCCACTGCACCTGCATTTGGTCACCAAGGCTGAACCAACAGGCGTGCTTCAGGGGCGCGCCAGGCGCGCCACGGAGGGACCGTGGCGCGCCAACAGACACAAGCACAAGGACACAACACTGTACCTTAAATGTTGAGAAGGGCAGGACGCCCCTGACGGGTCGCTCTGAGTCGTTGTAGATAGGAACTGATGTAGGGTCCATGCTGGGGGAATGCAGTTGAGCAGGCTAAACTTCTGTGTTTACGACTCGCTGAGCAGCAGTGAGCAGCGTTTTTGTAAGTGAGCAGCTGCTTGCTTGATGGGAAGAGGGGCCATGCAGTCTGCACACCGAGCTTTATAACCTCGGGCCGCTGCGCACGCAGCTTGGGCGGTTAAAGTCAGCTTCCAGACATACGTTTTCTCTTCCCTCAGAAAACCCACCGTTTTTTGGAAAAAAAACAGTGTTCTTTTGTTTGCTGATGATACTACCCTCATCTACTCTAACCCCAACCCACATACACTAAATAATGTTGTTAATAATGAATTAAAAAAAAAGTCCACTTATGGATGTCAACTAACAAACTAACACTTAACATAGAAAAGACCTACTACATCTTATTTGGAAACAAATCTACAAATGCAATTCAGCTTCAGATAGACAATGTAAACATTAGCAATAAAAATGATGGAAAGTTTCTTGGCCTATTCCTAGGCAACCTGTTCTCGCACTTGCCTACAGTCAATATTGGCTTATTTAATAAGTGCATATGTGACATACTAATTGATTGCGAATATTATAGTTTACCTTGAAAAGCTTCATAGAAAACACCGACCTCACCTAACCTTCTTAGTGTGTTAAGATAAGCATCTTATTGCTTCTTAATTACAATTATTAAATTACTTAAATTAAAATTATTACAATTACTTAACCTATCAACCAATACAGTTGATAGGTTAAGTAATAATTGCAAATATGAAGCAATAAGATGCTTATCATAACATACTAAGAAGGTTAGGTGAGGTCGGTGTTTTCTATGAACCTTTTCAAGGTAAACTAAAATATTCACAATAAATTAGTATATGTCACATAAGCACTTATTAAATAAGCCAATGTTGACAAAAAGCAAGTGCGAGAACGGGTTGTTGTCTAGACAAGAGACTCAGTCAACTTCAGTACCCACATACAACACATAACTAAGAAAGTCTCTAAACCATTTGGTATACTCTCCAGAATCAGATATTATGTACCTAACTCTGATCTCATCTCCATATTATGCACTAATCTATCCCTATCTTAATTATGGTATCTGTGCGTGGGGTTCAACCACTGCAAACCACCTCAAGTCCATCATCACCCAGCAAAAATCTGCTATCAGAATAATAACAAATTCTGCTTTCAGACAACACTCAGCCCCCTTGTTTAACTCCCTAAACATGCTAAACATAATCTCACTCCATAAATTATCTTGTGTCAACTACATTTACAAAACCCTGTTCTTAAATGCAAATCCTGCTCTGAAACTCTCCCTGGACAGATGTAATAGGATCCATTATCACCACACCAGAAATAAATATCTCTTTAATATCCCCAGAGTCAAACTTAATCTGTGTAAACACTCTAAGCAAATAAAGGGACCCAGTCTATGGAACTCACTCCCTATTAAATTGAAAAGCTGTCCAACTTTTGCGTCATTCAAAAATAGTAAAAAAAAAATACCTAATTTCATCTTCATAGTTTTTTAACTTTTTCTTTAAAATTGCACTGTATCTATTGCTACCCAATCTTTATGTTCCCAATCCGAACATCTTTACCATTGTGATCATTGCTGTCTTCTTATATGTGCTATCAATCTGCTGTATGGTGTCTATTAATCTTGTTTAAATTACCAATCAAGCTGTCAATGTAATCAATCAGAGCTTTAATATACCAATGTGCTTTAATATACTTACTAATCTCTCTCATCTCATTTTTTCTTGCAATGTATTTGCTATCAATTTATTAATTCTGCTAGAATTTACCTACTTAAAATTATCTGTTAGATTAAGGACCTGCCCGAAACGCTGCGCGTACTAGTGGCTTTATAAGATTGTAAATACTATGCTATGAATTCTCACAAACCCAATATGTACCTTCTTGTATATAAATAAATAAATAAATAAATAAATAAATAAATAAATAAATAAATAAATAAATAAATAAATAATAAATAAATAAGACATAAACAATTATAGACCAATATCAAACTTACCCATACTATCAAAAATATTTGAAAAAATTATCTACAAACAGCTCTACTCCTACCTCGTAAAATTCGACATTCTTAGCCCCTGTCAATTTGGCTTCCGCTCCCAAAAGAGTACCAACGATGCAATTATTAGTCTCCTTGATATAATTTACTCAGCCCTTGACAAAAATGAGTTTCCGATTGGACTCTTCATTGACCTGAGAAAGGCCTTTGATACTGTTTAGTTTAGTTCATTTATTATGCACCACTGTTAATTAATCACAATTACCTCTTACGTACACTCCATCATTATGGAATCCGAGGCCATGCACTGGAGTATTTCCAATCCTATCTTAGTGATAGACACCAGTGTGTACCCATCAATAATATAACCTCTCCCACTCTACCAATAACCGTTGGAGTGCCACAGGGCAGCATCTTGGGACCTCTCCTATTTAATAATAATAATAATAATAATAATAATAATAATATATTTAGGAACAGTACATACATAGTTGCAGCGTTACAGTTAGTTTAGTTTAGTTCATTTATTATGCACCCCATACCCATCTTGTGGGTGGTAGTGGAAAGGGTTACAGAGGCACATAATGGGCTCAGGGACTGAACCCCACAATTCATTTAGCTAAGCAAGTTACAATCTTGATGAGCTAGTTACAAAATTCAATATAAGTCGTCACATCAACAATGGGTTCGAGATCGACCTCAAGTATAGGTTCTAAATTAAGCAACTGACATATATGGAGAGCTAGTGTCAAAATTTATATGTTTGTCCTGCACACCGCCCCCCATCCAGTGGGCAGCGGTGGATAGGTTACAATCACTTAGTTACTACCTACAGTTAGCAAACTGGGGATATTTGGCTAAAATTTCTGGTAGCAGATAATTTTGAATGAAATATTGACACATCGCTGGAACATTGGTTATAGAATTGTCTCTAAATTCACGTATCTTTTCGCACTCCATCACATAGTGACGGAGGGTGTGCGAATAATTTTGTTGACACAGTTTACATTTGGTCAGGTCTACATCAGCAGATAATAAGAATTCCCAGAGATTCTTGTAACCGAGTCTAAGCCGAGCAGCAGTAACACCTAGAAGTCTGCTGATTTTATTGGATGATCCATAGATGTGTGGTTCCTCTTGCATGATAGTATGATGATAGCTGGAATTACTGGTGTCAATTTCACTTTGCCTCAGATCTACAAGATCTTGTTGAAGTTCTCGGTGTACTGTTGCTCTCAGATTGCTCATTGACAATCCAAGGTTACACTCAACGGCTCCTTTAAAGGCAGATTCTTTGGCTAACTTATCAGCTCTATCATGCATTCGGAGGCCAACATGAGATGGAGACCACATGAAATGGACTCTGTTACCATCCTTAATAATTTTGTTGTATTTGTGTCTAGCTTCGGACACGAGCGTGTTACAGTTATGTCTTAAAGAGTTGAGAGCATTTAAGGATGATAAGGAGTCACTTACAATTAATGTATCAAGTTTGGAGACTTGTACACATTTCAGTGCAAGGATCAAGGCAAATAGTTCAGTCTGAAGGGTAGAGGCCCAGTTGTTTATACGGACTCCCCACTCAAAGTATAGGCCATCGCCCATTGTCAGGACAACTGCACTTCCAGCTGCACCCGTGGTGCGGTGTAGGGAACCATCAGTGTATATGATTTGAGAGAGAATGCTCTGTGGACAGAGCATCAATATGGCTTAAGGCGTTGAGTTTTGCCTCAAGACGAAGCTTGGGCTGATCTCTAATTTGCTTCTTGGATGGAAAGGGAGGGATTAAAACTGGAAAGGGTGTAACCTCCCACGGTGCAGGAAAGTGCCGTTGTTGTTTCTCTTGGTACAAATCATGAACCCCATACATTCTGAGTTGAGTTCCAGTTTTTGTTATCCATTTGGAACAATGCTGATCTTCAATAAAGAAATTCTGGAGGGCTTCTGTGCAAGGATTAGGATGAGTTAGCCTAAGCATTTTTATACCAATTTGACAGTTAATTTCAGTAACACGATCAACAACGCTCAGAATATTAAGTTCCTTTCTCATATTAAGTATCTTTGTGGTACGAGGGCACCCAAGGATTATCCTCAAGGCTTCGTTCTGCAATTTTTCAAGCCCTCCAAGCTTTCTTTCAGGCATCAAAACAAGCAAAGGTGCAGCATAATCCACTGAAGATCTGATGTATGCAAAGTACATCATTTTGACAATTCTGACATTGGCACCATAGCCTGAGTGATAACCTGCAACAGCCTTGAGAGCTCGGAGCCTCTCTTTATACTGACGACAGAGTCTGAATACAACAGGACCATACAGTGGCACCTCAAGGCCAAGGTATTTGAATCTGTTTACATAGTCAAGCTGGGAGCCATCAGACAGTTGCATCTTGCGAACAGCTCCTCCCTGCCTGGGTGGGCGCCGATTTAGTATCTTTGTTTTCTCTGCTGAGATAATTAAACCTAGGTCCTGACATGAGTCTAATACAGAGTTAAGAGTGTTCTGCGTGTTAGCATACCCAGTGGTGTGTATCATTATATCATCAGCATAGCTAATGATGTGGACGTTGGGTTTGCTCGGTATAGAGTGTAACAGCGTGTTATTAAGATATTAAATAAGGTAGGACTGAGGACACCACCCTGCGGGGTGCCTAGTTCAAAGTCTCTTGTTACACTCCTATGCCCCTGGAAAAATACAGATGACTTCCTGTTGGATAAGTAACCCCTGATCCAACAAAGAAGCCGACCACCAATATTCATTCTTGCAAGCTCACTCAAGATAACATGTCTATTTGCAATATCAAAGACAGACTTTAGATCTAGGAAGGTGGTATAGGACTTTTTAGTGTGCAGGGTAAGAAAGGTGGTGATGCAATGATGCACACTCCTTCCATGCATGAAGCCATATATCTGGGGGGATAGCATGGTTCTTATTCTATGGAGGAGACGGTTTAGGACCATTCTCTCGAATGTTTTGCAAATGCAGCTAGTAAAGGAAATTGAGTGGAAAGCATTCTCTTGATTTGGCTTGGGAATTGGAATGATTATACTGTTGGTCCAAGAGTTAGGAAGCTCCCCAGTAACATAGCTCATATTATACAGCTCAAGCAGGGAATTACCTGGTACTAAAGGAGCAGACGCAATATGTCATAAGTGATACCATCTTCACCGGGGGATGTGGCTTTGCCTTTGTTTAGAGCCGCGAGTAATTCAAACTCAGTAAATGTCACGTTGCATTCATTTTCCTTGTGGAGCATGAAGTCAACGAGCCTTTCTCGATCTCCGTAACCAGCATTTAATCTGAACTGTATGTCTGGGGGAAGATTATTGAAGCTAGAGGTGGTTGCCCAAGCATCGACTAACTCGTTTGCTCTGTGTAGAGGGTGAGGGTGTGCTACTTGGCCGATCTTATCGCCTTTAATTCTTTTAATATCCTTCCATGCCTGGCTGAGGGGGGGTGTGAGAGTTGAGACTGTTAACAAAAGTTTCCCAGTTATCTTGCCTGAGCTCTGTCATGCGCTTTCTCGCCTTAGCTAGGGCTTTCTGAAAGAGCTTGAGCATTGCCGGCGAACGTGTTTCCCTATATGCAAGTCCAACTCGTCTGGCAGTGCGTTTCAAAGTACGCAGTTTGGGGTCATTGTAATAGGCATGGTGTTTATTACCTTTCATATCGTTCCGACTATTGGATAGTGCAGGGGGCCGACCTAAAGGGTCAGCAAACATCTGAATGCTCTGTACTAGACCGTCGTTAAATGTCTGGACTGTGGAGGGATCATAAGTGTTGTACCACTCTGACACATGAGCAACAAAGTCTTCACGTCGAGCAGGAGGAACACTGAGCCGTTTGCGTTTGAAAGTCCCACCGGGCAGGATGGTATTTCCTATACATAGAGTAGTCAATCTAGGGTGATGATCTGACAACAAATCTGTTACAATAGATGATGTGCACCAGACGTCAGAGACGTTGAAACCAACACAGAGGTCTAGAATGCTCCACAAATATGCGTGGGTTCAAGGTCACCCACAATCTGCATATCTTGGTGACTATTTAGTAGCGACAGCAGCTGATTCCCGTTACCGTTACTGAAGCGAGAGCCACCAATGTCCTTGTGTCTAGCATTGTAGTCACCAAGAATGATGATGGGCTCTGCTTGAGCGCAGGCCGGAAGATCAATATAATTTAACTTTCCTGCTGGAGCATATAGATTAAATACATTGAGAACAGAGTTGCCCACATAGATCCTCACTCCATGATACTGTTGACCGGCAGTTTGTTTTTCTGGCAGAAGTTGATGGGGTAGGGATTGTTTGATGTATAGAATGCAAGAGTTACTGGATCTGAGGTTGTAAGAAACAAATGAGGGCAATTTCGGGGGTGAGGATCTTGCGGGAACTCTGCACTCCTGGAGACATACAATATCGATGTGTTCAGCTGTTACTTTGTGATGTAAATCTGAGAACCTTTTTTTGAGGGACGCAATGTTCCAGCTAAGGACGGATAACTTAGTTAATTGTGCATTTAAAGTCAGCATTATATATTGATATTATTAGTTCACTTAATATTTATTATCTATATACATATTATCTATTGCACTACGATATAAGTCCAGGAACATTTCTTAGTTTATTACCAATGTCACACATTTGCATCCAATGGTCTAGTACAATTTGTCTGTCATTTCCAGCTATAGAGTCGTTTTGAACATACTTTAGCACAACTTTGGCAGTTAACCTGCGTGGAAGGGCTCCACTACGCAAGGTTTCAAGATCACTAGAAGTTTCCCCTGATAGGCAAGCGAACACATGTTTGGAGGGTTCAGGGGTGGAAGGGGGAGTTTGGCAGTCATTGCTTACAAGTCCCTTCATACACATGAGCATCATCGAAATATCGCTGGTGGATTTTTTCTCATGTTGTAGTTGCTCTTGCAGCCGCTCCGTTTGCTGCTGTGACTGCTGCTGGTGTTCCTGCAACCGGTCACGAAGGGCAACCACTGCTTGAACAGTGGAGCGACCCAAGGGCGAGGTGGTAGGGAGGCTGACGTTGCGATCTGTCTCATTTTGATCCAGTTCCTTATCCCCCACTTCCAGTTGACTGTGGGGTCCAGCTGTGGATGGTGGTCTCACAGTAGGTGACATTAACCCAGAACCAGGAAGTGGCCACTCTACATCAGGGGAAGGCCCACCACTGGCAGAAGATGCAACACCTGGTTCTTGTGGGGGAGCTGGGATGATGGCACGAGTCTTCGGTCTGGTACCGGTCCCCTTGTGCACTTCGTAATTTAAAGGTGGTGAGTTTGGCAGCCAGCTGGAGCGAACATCACCTCCAGATGGCTCTGAACAGGGAGTGGGACTGATGGCAGCATTTGGCAACTGCTCTTCATGGTGGTGTGAAGGGTCTGGCGAGTGTTTATTTATTTTATTTTATTTATGCATATACAAGAATGTACATAAGGAATGTGAGGATACAATTATGGTAATTACAGTCTTGTAAAGCCACTAGCACGCGCAGCGTTTCGGGCAGGTCCTTAATCTAAGAAAATTTTAAGGAGGTAAATACTTGCAAAATTTATAGACAAAAAAATGATAACAGATTACATGGAATGAAAAAAAAAAAGATGAGAGAAAATTATAGGTACAGTATATTAAAGCACATAGGTAGCTATGATTGATTGCAATGACAGCTTAAAATGGTAGTTGACAACAAATTGGTAGGCACAATACAGCAGAAACAATATAAGATTGATTGCAATGACAGCTTGAATGGTAGTTGACAAAAATTGGTAGTCACAATACAGCATATGGCTAGCACATAAAAGAAGACAGCAATGAACACAATGATAAGGTTGTTTGATATTACATAAAAATTAGGAGATTGGGTACCACTAGGTACAGAGCAAATTATTGTGTCTATTGCAATTATTGTGTTGTGTCAACACCTCCGGGAGGCAGGTTCCTGGCACCTGACGGGCAGGCGCAGGTTGAACAGACACCTGTCGTCTGGTCCCGTGATGCACTCGGTGCTTGGCAGATGGTGAAGTATTTGGTATCCAGCTGCTGCGAACACTACGTCCAGGTGGCTCTGCACAGGAATTAGAGCCGGCAGCAGTACCTGGCAACCGTCCTCCCGGGTGGGCGGGGCCGGGCACCTGGCCGTCAGCAGCTGGTCGCTTGACACAGTCAAGGTGCCAGGCTTGAACACCGCTCCTGCCACAGTTTATGCATTTTTCACTTACTGACTGCAGTTCCTTTATGAGTTTAAAACACACCTCAGATTTATGAGGTTCACCACACACGGCACAAAAAAAGTTTTTGCTTGTGTAGTACCTGGCTACGTGACGTCCCCATCGTTGACACTTATAACACCTACGAGGGGGAGGGTTGTAGAGGGCAATGCAATGTTGTAGAGGGTTTAAGATAAAAACTAAACACTACCTAATAAATTCCCTGTAACCTACCTCACTCCTCTATTTTCAACCCATGTCTGTTATTTTTTTTAATCAACACTGTTTGTCAACCAATTGTATTTGTGCTGCTTTTTCAGTCATGTTCCCCCCTTTTTTTTTATCTTTATTTGTATTTGTTCTCAACATTTTTTATTCTTTATGCTCAATTAGTATTAAGTTCTAGATATTAATGTTTTTCTTGCCCGAAACGCATTGCATAATAGTGGCTTTGGGCATTGTATGTACTAGCTCTATCTATATATCAATCCATTAATGTAACATCACTTGTATGTATGTACCTTACCTGAATAAACATATTTATTTATTTATTTATTTAATGTTATAGTGCCGACCTAAAGCTGTTCTAGAGTAAATTCTGTCGGGTATAGGCGTGGCACCTTTCCATGTGGCAGCTATGAGTCCATTTCTCAGACGTTTAGAGTTTACAATATTTTCATCACAAAGATATTCAGGCTTAATGAGTTTATTAACATTGAATATGACAATGCTTACTTTTGGACGCCTAGGTGCTGCATTTTTCATCTTAATGCCTGCATACTCTGTGTTTAGCAACACATTTACAAAAGCACTGTCGTTTGTAACGAAGACATATTCACTTTCATCTCTAGGTAACTTAATGACCTTATCATAATGAGCACCAGAGGCTTCACAAAACCACTTCACTTTTCTCTCTACTGTGGTTCCCAGAGGAAAATCTAGCCGCACATGTCTGGCAGCAGCCGAATTTGGTGGGTTTGATCGTGCCCTTCTCAACTGCTTACGGCGCTGACTTTTACTCATTTGCACCGTGAATCCCTCATCATCTGCACCGCCTTCTGATGTGTCGTGGGGGACCACTAAGGAGGTGGCACCATCGTTAGAAAACAAATGACGAGCGTGCGATGGGTCCACAAAGTCACTATCTGGCAACGGCGATGTGCTGCCCGGCACCTTATCCGGGGCAGTTGCCATGGCGTTAAGACTCAACACCTATATGCAGAGTATTACGGTACACTCGCTCCACAGTGATCCACAAAGCAGCACATCAGCAAATGGCCTATTCACAGGGTGGAAGGGGCCGCCAACCATCAAACAAGATCAGCAGAAATAAATCGGCCAGCCTGCATATATGAGGCTCCACTATTTTCAAGGTCACAGCGCCCCTTGCAGGTTGGCGCGGAAAAATTTGAAGTTGGTGGTACATGCATAAGTATCTGCTTAACAGATACTTAACACTTGACAAAAACTTGACATACACAGGCAACAAACCATAGTACTTGAGAGCTGGCGGAGAGATGTGCAAGAAGCATGTTGATCATGAAGGCGTTCCTGGCACCATATCCTCATTCCCTGGCCGGGCGAGATGCTAGGCCTAACAGCGTGCCACACCAGTGCCCTTACACTTTGTATATTCACACAGTTTTGTAATTAAAGTTTCTAACCACACTCAATCGTCACAGCACTATTTCACATCAACTAATGTAGAAGTGGGAGAGTTAAGGCATGACTCAAAGTATCTCCACTGAACTGAGGCTGCATTGTTTCGTGGTCACTAACCTCTTCGATCGAAGAACAAGACAAACACGGCTCAGCGGTAGTATGACGCAAGAGCTATTGTCGTGTACCTGATACACGTGTGGTTTGGTACAAACATTCTGTTAGATTTAAAGATAGAGGTAGTACATACAATACCTAAAGCCACTATATTTATTTATTTATTTATTTATATATATACATGAAGGTACATTGGGTTTGTGAGAATACATTGGATAGTACAGTATTTACACTCTTGTAAAGTCATTAGTATGCGCAGCGTTTCGGGCAGGTCCTTAATCTAACAGATAATTTTAATAATTATCACTTTGGCGCATTCCAGCAGACCGTCGTTGTCACCAATATTATTAATCACACCGCACGTGTGCCCCTCTCGGGAGTCACGAGAAAAAATATTTGTATAAAATCCATTTCCACATTCTGGGCCCCTTGATTTGTAGAGCATTTCTAGTTTGATTAAGTCGTACTCTAGAAATACAGTTTTGATATTCCTAGAGTACGACTTAATCAAACTAGAAATGCTCTACAAATCAAGGGACCCAGAATGTGGAATGACCTTCCCAACCATGTTAAAGACTGTACCTCTCTCAACCAGTTTAAGTTAAAAACGAAGCTATACCTAATAAATTCCCTGTAACCTACCTTACCCTTCTATTATCAACCAGTCTTTTTTTTTTTTTTTTAAAGAGCGCTGTTTGTCGACATAATTGTATTTGTGCTGCTTTTTCATCTATGTTTTCATTTCTTGTTTTCATTCTACTCATTATGCTCAATTAGTATTAAGCTTGTCATTTAAGTTTATCATGCCCGAAACGCTTTGCGTAATAGTGGCTTTAGGCATTGTATGTACTAGCTCTACCTATAAGTCAACCAATCTTTGTAAAAATTTATTGTATGTATGTACCTTACCTAAATAAACATTTTATTTTTTTATTTTATTTATTATCCGATCAACTTGGGAATAGTTTACAAATGTTTGCCATGAAATTTACGTTTTCTCTAATAGCCGAACAGCTTATTAAAGAAAACGGCATGGCAGTGAATCATCGTGGTAAAACAATTGTATTATTGACACGACGAGTATAATCAACGTAGTTTTTATATATGTTGCCGGTCGAACGCATCCTTATGTGACCTTTAATACTTATGTTCTTATAGAACATTCTATTGCGAGCACATTGGTACAAAAATGAAATACATACATCGACAAATAATGTCAGGACAGTGAATTGAATATACACTTTTCAAAGCGAGTTTCGCCGATATGCCGCCGCGGGTAACGCTTCGGCCACTTCCCACACTGTTTTGGGTGAGCTACGACATTGAATCTATATTTATATGCATATGTTCGTGTAGAGAATTTTATTGCGATTCCAATGATACCACAATTAGCGATGTAGGACAACTGTAGGCTTCGCACACATTAAGAAAGTGGAAACATTTTGTTGCTGTTTGGCGCTCTCGGCTAGTGATCTGAATAGTTTTTTATTTGGTGTTGATAATTCTTATGCTTTGGCGGCATTTTATAGATATGTTCTTATAGACAATTTCATTGCGAACAAAGTGATACCAAATTTAAGTACGTGCGCCTTCAATTATTGTCAGGACAGTCAAAAGAGTGTACACTTTTTCGGTCTTACCACGTAGGCGCGCGAAGCGCCGAAAGCATCTAGGGTATGATTTTTTGTTTGAACGCTGAGAGCGCGAAAGTGTTTTAAGTAGGTAATTTCTATCAGAATTGATAAATGATAAAGATACATTGCAAGAGAAAAATGAGATGAGAGAGATTAGTAAGTATATTAAAGCACATTGTTATATTAAAGCTCTGATTGATTACATTGACATCTTGATTAGTAATTTAAACAAGATTAATAAACACCATACAGCAGATTGACAGCACATATAAGACAGCAATGATCACAATGGTAAAGATGTTCAGATTGGGTACATAAAGATTAGGAGACTGGGTAGCAAAATATACAGATAAACAAGATTAATAAACACCATACAGCAGATTGGCAGCACATATTCTCATGTGTATTATACACTGCACATTCTCTCATGTGCATTATACATATATAAAACGCTGAACTGTAATGCCAATCCTGACCTCAAAAGATTCATTGAAGGTTGGAACAGAACCCATGAGCACCATACCAGAAATAAATCGCCACTGCTTATTTTAAAATAAGCGGGGGAATTCTGGGAAGGAGGAAAAACATTTACGCAGCGCGCAGTGTGTGCTGCGCGCGCCGTGGGGGGGGGGGGGGGGGGGGGAGGGGGGGCGCACATTTAAGCAAATGCTACTGGATTTCCGTCCTCAGTCCCTGACAGCTCCGCCACGCTCCGCTCGAAACACCCCTTCACTCCTTCACTCCTACGCTCCACGTGGTCTCCTTCTTGCCCTAGAAGTAAGGATTCGCCCTCAGAGCACGTTATGGACCCTTACACCAGCAGCTGCGGGCCCCGCTCTAATGGACCTGCCCTATGGGGGCCCCTCGACATCCCAGAGCGTCCCGCCAAGGCCGTCTGGCCTGCAACAGGATCTAAGGTATGGTCTCGCCTGGGGCTCGCACGAGGAGCGTGGTCCCCCTACTTGGCTATGACTGCCCCTGTGTAGGCGTGTGCCCAGCGCCATGTCCCCCGGGCTTGCTTCTTGTGCCCTAGTGGCTTTCCTGGGCCCCAGTGTCCCTCCTTGTGGGCCTGGCCCCCCCCCCCTGGGCCCTCTTCGACCAACCCCCCTCCCCTTTGGCCTCGTGCCCCTGCTGATGATCCAGCTCTTCCCGGGCCCCTGCTTGGGGGCCCAGCGCTGGCATCCCAGCTGGCTGTGCCCTACCTGGGCTGGAGGGGGCGGGCGGGCCCCACGTGGCCCTTCTGCTCCATGCGGGACCTGGTCTGGGGGCCTCCTCCCTAGCACGGGACCCAGCGGGTGGCCCTGCAGCTACCGGTCCAGCCGTCGGCGTCCACGGGTGGATGTCCCAACGCCGTCGTCCCAGCTGGCGGTGGGCCAGCTGCTGATGTTCCAGCTATGGGGGTAAGCTGACGATCCGGCAGACGACGCCTAGGACGGCGGCGTACAGCGGGGGACGCTAGGGCCGGGCGCCACCGTCCAGCCGTCGGCGTCCACATGTGGATGTCCCTATGCCGTCGGCCCTGTGGGCGGCGGGCCAGCTGCTGATGTTCCAGCTTTGGGGGCAAGCTGACGATCCAGCAGCTGACGCCTAGGGCGGCCGCGAGCTCCTCCCTACGTCAATGCTCCGTCCCTAGGGGCGCTGTCGGCTTCCGCTCTGCGCTGGAGGTGGGGACGTTCGTTGTGCCTTCCCTGCGTCTGCCTCTGAAGGAAGTATCGTGTTTTCGTTGCCTGGGGTCCGCTTTCGCTACCTCCTCTGGTGTTGGTGTCTTTTCTTTCTCCTTTACATAATTTTTCCTTCCCTAATGCTGCGCTTTTTCATGTTTTTTTTGTTTGTTTGTACTCCTACTCTTTTCGTTTGTTTATTTGCCTCCCCGCTTATTGCTTTATTATGGTATTATTAATTTTATTCTTTCATAGGCCCTGCCACATATAGTGGGGCCTATGCTCGACAAGGAACTGAGCCTGGGGCGCATAGCGGGCCTCTTCGAGGTCCCCCCATTTGAGAACTTCAAATGTTCTCCCATAGCCCTGAGAGAGAAGTCTACGCCGGGCAAATACAGGCTCCTGCACAACCTCAGCTACCCCTATAACTCCGAGAGCGTGAACGCCAACATCCCGCGGGAGACGACGACAGTGACCTACCAGTTCATCAACGATGCGGTGGCCCTGGTGGTCAGACGCTCGCCGGGGGCATACTTGGCGAAATGCGACATAGCAGAGGCGTTTCGGATCGTCCTGGTCAATCCCAGCGACTACCACCTACTCGGCTTCGCCTACGGAGGGCGGTACTACTACGAGAAAATGCTCAGCATGGGGGCGGCACCCTCCTGCAGGATCTTCGAGACGTTCTCCGACGCCCTGCAATGGATCCTCGCGGAGAAGTTCGGCGTGCGGGATGTCGTGAAGGTGGTGGACGACTTCCTCTTCGTGAGTTCTACCTACAACGCGTGCTTGCGGAGCCTACGGGTGTTCACTGCCCTCTGTGAGCACCTAGGCGTTCCCCTGGCCCCCCACAAGACTGAGGGCCCCCGCCTCACCTTCCTTGGACTTGAAATCGACGCCCGACGTATAGAGACAAGGCTGCCGGACGACAAGAGGACGAAGTACATAGCCGCAGTGGAAGATGCTCTGCGGGCCGAGAGCCTTCCCCCTGCGGGACTTGCAGGGGATTATCGGAAAACTGCAATTCGCCACGTCAGTCATACCGGGGGGACGGGCCTTCCTCCGACGACTTCACCCGCTCACACGAGGTGTACAGCGTCCCACACGCCTCTGCCTGCTGGACACGGAGGCGAAGCTTGACTTGCGAGCCTGGCACACTTTCCTCGGCGCATTCAATGGAATAACGGTTTTCCCACCAGACGGTGGATGAGGGAGCGCCACGGCCCTCGCGATTTGTGCGGACGCCTCATCCAAGGGTTACGGACTCACACTCGGAGCGACCTGGTTCAGGGGTACCTGGCCTATGGACTGGAGCCGGCTCAACATTGCGCTCCTCGAACTTTACCCGTTCTACATGGGGATATCCATCTTTGCAACAGTATTAGCAAACAAGAGGCTTGTGTGTAGGTCCAACAACGCCGCTGTGGTAAACGTGCTGCAATCTCTGTCCGCCAGGTGCCCCCTCCTCATGCAATGGGTAATCCTCCTCCTCACCCATAATATTACGCTTCTTCCATCACACCTCCCGGGCAAGTTAAACGGGGTTTGTGACGCTCTTTCCCGGTCGCAGGTACTGCCGCCCTCGTTCCTGCGAAACGCAGGACTCGCCGAGAAGCCAACTGCAATCCCGCAGCACCTCCTGCCCTGCAACTTCACCCTGAATCTGTATGGACGCTGCTCGACTCCCATTCCATTACCTAGATAAGTTACTTCTGTGGCCAGCGGGCACCTCGCCCTTCGGGGGGTGGGGGACCGGCTTCGCTGGCCTGCGGAGTGGGGGTGCTGCGCCGGATCCCCAAGTCTAGGGCTGCCCGCAGCTACTTCCATATGTCAAGTGCTCTCTTGTAGTGCAAGTTGGGGGTTCCAGACTTTACATGTAAACTAGGCACTAGCATATCATTACCCCTGGAAATTCTTATCTATTCTTTTATATGCCCTCTGTGTATACAGAATATATTTTATACATACTGTACTGGCTGTGCCACTCAATTACCTCTGGCATTGTTTTTATTTATAGTATTAAGCTGATTGCGAGTACTGCACCTTTGCTTCGGCTAGCCGGCACTAGGCACGGTTAATGTCCTACGACTCATTCCCTTAGTTGCATCTTGCAGTACTGGCATTCTACTCAGTCATGTTACACGACATCTTTTATTGTGGTACAGCGGTTGCTCTGTAAACATTACTTAATAAATTAAGGTCCCCCTACTCCTGGCTTGTTTTTTTCTCCCCGATCAGAAATACAGTTTTGATATTCCTAGAGTACGACTTAATCAAACTAGAAATGCTCTTCAAATCAAGGGACCCAGAATGTGGAATGACCTTCCCAATTATGTTAAAGACTGTACCTCTCTCAACCAGTTTAAGATAAAAACGAAGCACTACCTAATAAATTTCCTGTAACCTACCTTACCCCTCTATTGTCAACCCATGTCTGTTTTTTTTTTTCAAAACAACGCTGTTTGAATGTAATTGTCTGTAATAATTTGTAATTGTATTTGTGCTGCTTTTTCAGCCATGTTCCCCCCTCTTTTATCTCTATTTTTGTTTGTTCTCAACACATTTTATTCTTTATACTCATTAGTATTAAGCTTTAGTCATTAATGTTTTTCCTGCCCGAAACGCTTTGCGTAATAGTGGCTATAGGCATTGTATGTACTAGCTCTATCTATTAATTCAACAAACTTTGTAAAATCTCTTGTATGTATGTACCTTACCTAAATAAACATTTATTTATTTATTTATATAAGAAGACAGCAATGATCACAATGGTAAAGATGTTCAGATTGGGTACATAAAGATTGGGAGACTGGGTAGCAATAGATACAGTGCAATTTTAAGGCAAAAAGTGAAAAACTATGAAGATGAAATTAGGTACTTTTTAGTATTGATTTTGAATGATGTAAAAGTTGGACAGCTTTTCAATT
The DNA here is from genome assembly GCF_040958095.1 of Procambarus clarkii. Lineage (NCBI taxonomy): Eukaryota > Metazoa > Arthropoda > Malacostraca > Decapoda > Cambaridae > Procambarus > Procambarus clarkii. Next base: position 34,610,082 of record NC_091162.1, read on the forward strand.
CAATAGGGAGTGAGTTCCATAAACTGGGTCCCTTTATTTGCATAGAGTGTTTACACAGATTAAGTGTAATCTATATAGTATGTAGAATAGTATATAGTATATATATGTTACGACCCTGGGTTCTTCAGTGGAAACCAGAGGTCAAAATTGAACTAAATAAGCTACGTTAGATTAGCAAAACGCAACTCGATGTGTCCTTGTTTGTATCTTCCCTGCCAGACGTAAGACTATTCTTGTTTCTCAAAGAGCATTTAAAGACTGAGCTTGAGGTTGATTATTAAATAATAACATAGGCACCAACTATGTTTACTAATACTTTAATCATTTGTAAAGTAACAATACGTTGCATAGGGGAAGATTTTTAATGTGCTTAGCTGCACGATCAATTAGGCTCCTTCCGGCACCACCACATGCGGGAGGCCGAAGCTGGTCGCTGGGAGCGGTCTTCTCTGCTTGCTGGCTGTGGTGAAAGGAACTACCTCCTCTTTCCTCTTCGTTTCCTTATTTCTGTGTCTGGTTCAAGATAAGTATATACTGAGTACATTATTCAATCTCTGGCATACTCACGTTCTATGTGTAGAGTAGTATACTTTGTGGGTAGTAGGTGTTTTTAGAGTTTATATTACTAGTTATTCTAAAGGGGGTTCCATTGGAACCACGTGGTCCCCCTACCCTAAGCTGACTCTAACTTCGAGTAATTCAATAGTAGAGCTTTACCCTAGCTTGTGTTCAGTGTAAAACCTTGTATCCTGCTTATGTGGACCAAGGCTTTTAACGTAAGGTAGTGTGGTAAAGTTATTATTATTATTGTTATTGGTGTGAATGTATATGGGGGGGCTGTTAAGGGGTTAATAAATAAGTACATGAATTATAAGAGTATCGTTCTTCCTGTGTAGGAGATCTTGATCATTCCCTATACTGACCTTGTTGTGTAGCCAAGTAGTCAGCACTACTTCTAGTTTCCATGGGGGCCGGGCCTTACTGATCTCCCCAAATAGATACATCTTTATTCTGACTGACCTTACCCCTGAATAGCACTGGATTTCCCATAGAAAGCACACCATTTATTATAACAATATACATAGTATAATATATAGTATAGTAATATAGTATAAGAAATATAGTATATATAGTATAATATAGTATAAGTAAATATAGTATAAGTAAATATAGTATAAGTAATATAGTATAAGAAATATAGTATATATAGTATAATATAGTATAAGTAAATATAGTATAAGTAATATAGTATAAGAATATAGTATGCATAGCGTTTCGGGCAAGGAGAGGTGGGAAAAAACACTTAGACTAAAACTTAATAGTAATTGAGCTTAAAGTATAAATTGTGTTTAATGAAAAAAAAATTAAAAGATAAAAAAAAATGGGGAAACATGGTAGAAAATAGCCAATATACAAGTTGGTCAACAAATAGCATTTTTTTTTAAATAGTAAGACATTGGTAGACATTTAGAAGTAAGGTAGGTTACATGGAGTTAATTAGTTAGTACTTAGTTTTCATCTTAAACTGGTTAAGTGAGGTACAATCTTTGACATAATTGGGAAGGTCATTCCACATTCTGCAGGGTCCCTTGATTTGTAGAGCATTTCTAGTTTGATTAAGTCTTGAAATATACTCTTGGAATATCAAATAGGTATTTGTTTCTGGTGTGGTGCACATGAGTTCTGTTACAACCTTTAAGGAAGCGTAGAAAGTCAGGACTGACATTAAAATTCAGAGTTTTAAGTATATAGAGTACACAAGAGAGGATGTGCAGTGACTTAATATCTAACATATTCAGAGATTTGAGTAAGGGTACCGAGTGCTGTCTGGGGCCAGAGTTGGATATTGTCCTAATAGCAGCTTTGTGTTGGGTAATTAGAGGACGTAAATGATTTTGGATAGTAGAACCCCAAGCACAAATACCATAGTTGAGATAATTTGAGATAATCTATCTATAAATTCATTTGATAATTTGAAATAATGAGATAAGATAATTTGAGATAATTTATCTATAAATCCATCAAATTTTGTATCTTACCTTGTATGTATGTACTTTACCTGAATAAAAATTTGTATATGTATTTGTATTTGTATAAGGATAGATGAGAGAGTAATAGAGCGTCACCAGGGTAGGGCGAGGAATCTGATCTTAGAAAGAACACCAACAGTTTTAGAAACTTTTTTTGCTATATTTAGAATGTGTCCCTGGAAATTCAGCTTGTTATCGATGAGGACACCAAGGAATTTACCATCAACTTTGCTACTGATTTATATATTGTTTATTCTAAAATAAATTTATTCGAATTTCCTCGAATCCTCGAATATCATTTGAGGATTTATTACCAAACAAAATATAGAACGTTTTGTCAATGTTAAGGGTGAGTTTGTTAGCAGTTAGCCAAAGATGGACTTTATTTAGCTCAGTATTTACTGTGGCATTTAGAGCAAGAGGGTCAGGACTGGAGAAGATGAAAGTTGTGTCATCAGCAAATAAGATTAATTTGAGGTGTTGAGAGGCATTTGGAAGGTCATTAATGTAGATGAGAAAGAAGAGAGGGCCAAGTACGCTGCCCTATGGAACACCGATGTCTATAGGTAGTGCCAGAGAAATGGAATTATTCACAGAAACATACTGGAGCCTGTTAGTAAGGTAGGACTGAAGGTATTGCAGGGAGTGACCTCTGACTCCATAATGATGTAATTTAAGAAGAAGGTTTTGATGGTTGACAGTGTCAAAAGCCTTATGTAGGTTCACAAATAACCCAACAGGGAACTCATTTTTATCAAGAGCTGCATGTATCAAGTTAATCATATTAATAAGTGCATCGTTAGTTCTTTTTTGGGTCTGAAGCCATATTGACAAGAGCTTAGTATATTGTGTTTGGCTAGATAAGAGTAAAGCTGCTTGTAGATTAGTTTTTCAAATATTTTTGACAAGTTTGGCAGAATTGATATAGGTCTGAAGTTGTTGACATCAGTGCGATCGCCCTTTTTATGGACTGGGGTTACTCCCGCTTTTTTTTTTTAGAATATCTGGAAAGGTTTGGAGTTCAAGTGACTTGTTGTAGAGCAATGCAATGGCAGGGGCTAAAGATCTGGAGGCTTTTTTGTAGATTAGAGTTGGTATCTCCTCAAGGACACTAGACTTGGTCTAAAGGGAAAGGATTACCTCATTTACATCAGTGGAATTAGCGGGCGTTAGGTACAGAGTCTGTGGGTAGTTAGCTGTAAGATAGTCCTGAACATTAGAACTGGAAGATGGAATATCATTAGCAAGGGATGACCCAATGGATGAGTAGAACTTATTGAATTCAATAGCAGTATCAGTGGCTGAAAGCAGACCATCGTTATTGGACAGGATTATTGGTTTGTTATTTAAAAAAAAATTTGATTCCAATATTTGTGAAATTGTGCTCCATGTTTTCTTGATGTTGCCCTTTGTTTGAGTAAATTTATCTTCGTAGTATTTAATTTTGGCTCTTCTAATTATTTTAGATATTAATGATAGTAATGATGTTACATTTATCTGTAACAGTGTCATTAGTGATAGACATGACTACTGTGAATATACTTTTGCTCTGTTTATAATTAAATCCTCCTTGACTATTGGAGCCATCTATAGATTTCCCAATACTAACATAGCTTCAGTCTCAGACAACCTAAGGAATCTCATTATAAACAACAATCTCAACAAAAACCACATCATTCTGGGAGGAGACTTCAATATTCACCTGGGTCAACAAAATTGCTCTCAAGTTGACTATTTCCCTAATAGCATGAACTCCTGTATGCTAATCCCCACAATCACCAAACCTACCCGAGTCACTCAAACATCAGCCACTACCTTGGACCACATATGGACTAACATAACAGCTTCCCTTGTATCTGGTATAATCTACGACAGAACAACTAACCATTATCCTACTTTTCTCATAGCGAACATGGACATAACACCACCAAAAAGCAAGAAACTTACATTCAGGTTACAGAGTGAATCAGCTTTAGGCAATCTTAGAAATGCACTTCACAATATTAACTGGGATTCTGAATTCAATAATTCTCAGGATATAAATTCATTATTTATTTATTTATTTATTTATTTATTTTTTTTATTTATATATATATATACAAGAAGGTACATTGGGATTGTGAGGATACATAGGATAGTAATTACAGGAAATGGGACTAGGAGATAGGAGACCAAAGGGACAGTACACAATGAAGGGGAACAGCCTAACTGTGACGACGCGCGAAAGAGACCTGGGTGTGGACGTAACACCTAATCTATCTCCTGAGGCACATATAAATAGGATAATGACAGCAGCGTACTCTACACTGGCAAAAGTTAGAACATCATTCAGAAACCTAAGTAAGGAGGCATTTAGGGCGCTTTACACTGCCTACGTGAGGCCAGTCTTAGAGTATGCCGCCTCATCATGGAGTCCCCATCTGAAGAAGCATATAATGAAACTGGAAAAGGTTCAGAGGTTTGCAACGAGAATCGGCCCAGAGCTACGAGGGATGGGGTATGAGGAGCACCTGAGGGAACTGTGCCTTACAACACTAGAAAGAGGAAGGGAGAGGGGGGACATGATAGGAACATATAAAATACTCAGAGAGATTGACAGAGTGGACATAGACGAAATGTTCACACGGAATAGTAAGAGAACGAGGGGACATGGATGGAAGCTTGAAACTCAGATGAGTCACAGAGATGTTAGGAAGTTTTCTTTTAGCGTGAGAGTAGTGGGAAAATGGAATGCACTTCAGGAACAGGTTGTGGAAGCAAATACTATTCATAATTTTAAAACCAGGTATGATAGGGAAATGAGACAGGAGTCATTGCTGTAAACAACCGATGCTCGAAAGGCGGGATCCAAGAGTCAATGCTCGATCCTGCAGACACAACTAGGTGAGTACAACTAGGTGAGTACAATCTTGTAAAGCCACTAGTACGCGCAGCGTATCGGGCAGGTCCTTAATCTAAGAAAATTTTAAGTAGGTAAATACTTGCAAAATTTATAAAAATGATAACAGTTACATAGCAAAAAAAAAAATAAAAGATAAGAAAAAAATTGTAGGTTTAAAGCACATAGGTAGCTCAGATTGATTGCAATGACAGCTTGAATGGTAGTTTAACAAAAATTAGTAGGCACAATACAGCATATGGCTAACACATAAAAGAAGACAGCAATGAACACAATGATAAAGTTGTTAGGATTAAGTACATAAAGATTGGGAGATTGGGTAACACTAGATACAGAGCAAATTTAAAGCTCAGTGCAGGAAACTACGAAGATGAAATTAGGTACTTTTTGGTTTTGTTTTTAAATGAGGCAAAAGTTTGACAGCTTTTCAATTCGCTAGGGAGTGAGTTCCATAGACTAGGTCCCTTAATTTGCATAGAGTGTTTACACAGATTAAGTTTGACCCTGGGGATATCAAAGAGATATTTATTTCTGGTGTGGTGATAATGGGTCCTATTACATCTGTCCAGGGAGAGTTTCAGAGCATGGTTTGCATTTAAGAACAGGGTTTTGTAAATGTAGTTGACACAAGAGAATGTGTGGAGGGAGTTAATATTTAGCAAGTTTAGGGATTTAAACAAGGGAGCTGAGTGTTGTCTGAAAGCAGAGTTTGTTATTATTCTGATAGCAGATTTTTGCTGGGTGATGATGGGCTTAAGGTGGTTTGCAGTGGTAGACCCCCATGCACAGATACCATAATTGAGATAGGGATAGATTAGTGCATAATGTAGTGAGAGGAAAGCAGAGTTAGGAACACAATATACCAACTGTTTTGTTACCAATATACCAACTGTATACCAACTGTTTTAGAGACTTTCTTAGTTATGTGTTGAATGTGCGTGCTGAAGTTGAGTCTCTTGTCTAGGAATAGGCCAAGAAACTTTCCAACATTTTTATTACTGATGTTAATGTTGTCTATCCTATCTGTAGCTGAATTGCATTCGATGATTTGCGTTCAAATAAGATGTAGTAAGTCTTTTCTATGTTTAATGTTAGTTTGTTAGTTGACATCCATAAGTGGACTTTTTTTTAATTCATTATTCACAATATTATTTAGTGTATGTGGGTTGGGGCCTGAATAGATGAGGGTAGTGTCATCAGCAAACAATATAGGTTTAAGAATATTTGAGACATTAGGCAGATCATTCATATATATAAGAAATAGAAGAGGTCCTAAGATGCTGCCTTGTGGCACTCCATCGGTTATTGGTAGAGTGGAAGAGGTTGTATCATTGATGGTTACACATTGGTGTCTGTCACTAAGATAGGATCGGATGTAGTCAAGGGCAAGGCCTCAGATTCCATAATGCTGGAGTTTAAGTAAGAGGTAGTTGTGATTAACAGTATCAAAGGCTTTTCTTAGGTCAATGAAGAGTCCAATCGGAAGATCATTTTTGTCAAGGGCTGAGTAGATTATGTCAAGGAGACTAATGATTGCATCGTTGGTGCTCTTTTGGGACTGGAAGCCAAACTGGCAGGGGCTGAGTATGTCAAATTTTAAGAGGTAGAAATAGAGCCGTTTGTAGATATTTTTTTCAATTACCATAATTTTCATTATCACCACACCAGAAATAAATATCTCTTTGATATCCCAAGAGTCAAACTTAATCTGTGTAAACACTCTATGCAAATAAATAGGCACAATAAAGCATATTGATATCACTTTTATGATGATCAGCAATGATCTTTATGGTAAAGTTGTATGGCTTAGGTATATATATTTGGTTACATGCATAACAAGACCGAGTCAAGGGTAACGATGCTGTCTTGACTGTGAGAGCAGTCTACAGGGTTCCTAACACTGATGTGACTGAATTTAACTCTAACCTTAGAATTCTTATACTAGCGAACCGACTGAAGAAAAACCACTTAATTATTTCTGGTGACTTTAACGTTGACCTCTGCGAGCCTGATAACCCTCCTGCTGCTAGTTTCCTCAACTGTATGAATTCCTGCTTCCTCATACCCGTAATCACTAGAGCTACTAGAATCAGTGACAGTACTGCCAAGGCTCTTGATCACATCTGGACCAACATAACCTCTCCACTTACTTCAGGGATATTCATCGATAGCACTACAGACCATTACCCCACATTTCTCCTAACCAACATTAATAAACCACCTCTACAGACAAGGGAGTTAAGCTTTAGGCTGCACAATGAAACTGCTATAGGCAATTTTATAGCTGCTGCTGTTAATATTAACTGGGAATCTGAATTAGGGAACATAGGGGACATCAACCTAGCAGTGCAATCATTTCTTCAAAAAACTCTCAGCCTTTATAACACCCACTGTCCTATGCTAACGAAACAAGTCACAACTAAAAGGCTTAACAATCCTTGGCTTACAAAGGGAATACTTAAATCCATTAATAAAAATCATGACCTTGTGAAGAAGTATAGGTTAGGAATCGTCTCCAAAGTATTCTCAAAGAATTACTCATCATTGCTATATAAAATAATTAGGAGAGCCAAAATTAAATACTACGAAGATAAATTTACCCACACAAAGGGCAATATTAAGAAAACATGGACCACAATTTCTCAAATATTGGGATCAAAGAAGATTTTAAATAACAAACCAATACTCCTGTTAAATAATGATGGTCTGCTTTCAGCCACAGACACTGCTTTTGAGTTCAATGGGTTCTTCTCTTCCATTGGGTCATCCCTTGCAAATGATATTCCATCTTCCAGTACTAATATTCAGGACTATCTTACAGGTAACTATCCACAGTCTCTGTACCTAATGCTTACTAATTCCACTGATGTTACTGACATAACCCTTTCCCTTAAAACCAAGTCTAGTGCCCTTGAGGAGATACTAACTCCTATTTACAAAAAAAAGCCTCCAGATGTTTAGCTCCTGCCATTGCATTGCTCTTCAACAAGTCACTTGAACTCCAAACCTTTCCAGATATTCTAAAAAAAAGCGAGAGTAACCCCTGTCCACAAATGTGGTGATCTCACTGATGTTAACAACTTCAGACCTATATCAATTCTGCCAAACTTGTCAAAAATATTTGAAAAACTAATCTATAAGCAGCTTTACTCTTATCTAGCCAAACTCAATATACTTAGCTGTTGTCAATATGGCTTCAGATCCCCAAAAAGCACTAACGATGCACTTATTACTATGATTAACTTGATACATACAGCTCTTGATAAAAATGAGTTCCCTGTTGGGTTATTTGTAGACTTGCGTAAGGCTTTTGACACTGTCAACCACCAAAACCTTCTTCTTAAATTACAACATTATGGAGTCAAAGGTCACTCCCTGCAGTACATTAAGTCTTACATTACTGACAGGCTCCAGTATGTTTCTGTAAATAATTCAATTTCTACCACCCTACCCATCAACATTAGTGTTCCCCAGGTCAGCATACTTGGCCCTATCCTCTTTCTCATCTATATTAATGACCTTCCAAATGCCTCCCAACATCTCAAACCAATTCTATTTGCTGACGACACAACCTTCATTTACTCCAGTCCTGACCCCCTTGCTCTAAATGTCACAGTGAATACTGAGCTAAATAAAGTCCATCACTATAATTAAACACTGTTTTGTGCGAGATGGTAAAATTATAGCTAGGAGGACTGACACTGGAAAAACCTATTCAATAACCACTGAAGCTCACCCTTGTAATAACCCTGAACCTTAAATTGTTTTTCTGACCAGGGGGAAAAAGACACAGGCCGCTTGGGGCTCAAATTTATTAGTAAATTAAATTCTGCAGAACATGTAAATAATATAAGTAGGAATTAACAAATGTAACATGTCCATGTCTGAGGACTAATATTTAACTTAAAATGTACCCCCGTAGTAGTAAGAATAGCCTAGTGACATGGCAAACACGTTGTGCAGAAACCTAATGGCAGATGAAATGTAATTAGAACTAGGTATAACAGTCAGGACACAAAGGGGAAATAAAGTGTATAGACACAACACTTAACGGATCCCGACCAATACATAATGGGAAATCCTAGAAATAACAGGCGGGCAGAAAATACCTAGTGACTGGGGAAAACTGATATGACAAATGGGAGAAGTTTTTCCCAGGGCGTGAGGCCGGCCGCCAAGGAATACGGAGAAGGGTTTCCTGACTAACGGTAGGGCTTACTAGCACCTAGACTGGGCAAAGGATTAGCTGCGGACAGCGGGACACTTGGGGACCGGCGCTGCACCCCCACCCCAGGCCAGCTGGCCGGACCCCCGCCCCCCCACCCCCGGAAAGGCGCGGCCCGCTGGCCGCAAGGAGGCCTCAGAGTGGCAGAGCAACAATGTCCCGGACGTAGTCAGCTGGGGGTTCCAGCTGGTTGCTGGACCCGCCATTATCTCCGTTGGCGAGCCCGTCAAGAGAGCTGAGTGGCCCTGCCAATTCTAAAGGTAAGAGGGCGTGGTCGGCTGGAGGCGAGCCTAACTCTGCGAGGGCGGCGCGAAGCGCCCTGTAGAAGTCTTGCCTGTTCACTGGGGCACGGGCTGGGCAGAACTTGCCGGGGGGGAGGGGGGGAGGTCGCTGGGCTAGGGTATACGTGCGTCCCGCGCTGTGCTTGTAGGATCCGAAGAGTGTTGATTCCTGAGCATGTAAACGATACCTGGTCCAGTCGGAGCGTGCGTCGACTTTTTATCGCGTAGTACACCTCCCCCGGGCTGAAAGATATAAGGCAGTAAGGATGAGCAGAAGCGGCATGCAGTGGTATCGTGACAGGCAAGAGCACAGACGAGAGGTAAACCCTAGCTGAATCAATACGGAGGAGACGAAAAACGGGAGGGGGGGGGGGGGGGGTTCCAGCAGCAGGAATTAAAAGATTCCTTAATTAAACAATCCTGGATGAATAAGAGTTTTTCGAATAACTATACTGTAGCAATGAAGGGGGCTAACAATTCTAAGAATCTTCCAGCAAACGGAAGGGCGAAGTACCTTTGCTAGGAGCAAAGGTGGGAGAATGCCAGTAGGAGAACAGCAAGGAAGCACAAAGCAACTTTATAAACAGGGATAATACGAAACACTATAAATCCTGATAATATAAACAATACATATACCAAGAACGGGTAATACAACAAAGCAATATATACATAAATAATAAATGGAATAAGAACCATTTCTTAAAGCCAAATCTGTAACATGCTTGTGTCCTAAGCGGGTCAAATACAATTTTTTTTTTAAGAATATGAGCGGGGAACATTACCCTTGGTCTCCATCCCATCTCTACCTCCAGACGGGTGATAGAGCTGAATAAAAGCGAAGGAGTCTGCCTTAAGTGTAGTCTTGTGTTGTCAATGAGCGTCGGAAAGCCGCAGCTAGTACGCCGTGAACTTCGGCTGCATTTATTTATTTATTTATTTTATTTATTTATGCATATACAAGAATGTACATAAGGAATGTGAGGATACAAATATGGTAATTACAGTCTTGTAAAGCCACTAGCACGCGCAGCGTTTCGGGCAGGTCCTTAATCTAAGAAAATTTTAAGGAGGTAAATACTTGCAAAATTATAGACAAAAAATGATAACAGATTACATGAAATGAAAAAAAAGATGAGAGAAAATTGAAGGTACAGTATATTAAAGCACATAGGTAGCTAAGATTGATTGCAATGACAGCTTGAATGGTAGTTGACAAAAAAATTGGTAGGCATAATATACAGCAGAAACAATATAAGATTGGTTGCAATGACAGCTTGAATGGTAGTTGACAAAAATTGGTAGTCACAATACAGCATATGGCTAGCACATAAAAGAAGACAGCAATGAACACAATGATAAGGTTGTTTGAAATTACATAAAAATTAGGAGATTGGGTAACACTAGGTACAGAGCAAATTTAAAGCTCAGTGTAGGAAACTAAGAAGATGAAGTTAGGTACTTTTTGGTTTTGCTTTTAAATAAGGCAAAAGTTTTACAGTTTTTCAATTCACTAGGGAGTGAGTTCCATAAACTAGGTCCCTTAATTTGCATAGAGTGTTTACACAGATTAAGTTTGACCCTGGGAATATCAAAGAGATATTTATTTCTGGTGTGGTGATAATGGGTCCTATTACATCTGTCCAGGGAGAGTTTCAGAGCATGGTTTGCATTTAAGAACAGGGTTTTGTAAATGTAGTTGACACAAGAGAATGTGTGGAGGGAGTTAATATTTAGCAAGTTTAGGGATTTAAACAAGGGAGCTGAGTGTTGTCTGAAAGCTGAGTTAGTTATCATTCTGATAGCAGATTTTTGCTGTGTGATGATGGGCTTAAGGTGGTTTGCAGTGGTAGACCCCCATGCACAGATACCATAATTAAGATAGGGGTAAATTAGTGCATAATATAGTGAGAGGAGAGCAGAGTTAGGAACATAATATCTGATTTTGGAGAGTATACCAACTGTCTTAGAGACTTTCTTAGTTATGTGTTGAATGTGGGTGCTGAAGTTAAGTCTCTTGTCTAGGAATAGGCCAAGAAACTTGCCATCATCTTTATTACTGATGTTAATGTTGTCTATCTGTAGCTGAATTGCATTTGATGATTTGCTTCCAAATAAGATGTAGTAAGTCTTTTCGATGTTTAATGTTAGTTTGTTCGTTGACATCCATAAGTGGACTTTTTTTAATTCATTATTCACAACATTATTTAGTGTATGTGGGTTGAGGTTTGAATAGATAAGAGTAGTATCGTCAGCAAACAATATAGGTTTGAGAATATTAGAGACATTAGGCAGATCGTTTATATATATAAGAAATAGAAGAGGTCCTAAGATGCTGCCCTGTGGCACTCCAACGGTAATTGGTAGAGTGGACGAAGTTGTATCATTGATGGTTACATATTGGTGTCTGTCACTAAGATAGGATCGGATGTAGTCAAGGGCAAGGCCTCGGATTTCATAATGCTGGAGTTTAAGTAAGAGGTAGTTGTGATTAACAGTATCAAAGGCTTTTCTTAGGTCAATGAAGAGTCCAATCGGAAACTCATTTTTGTCAAGGGCTGAGTAGATAACGTCAAGGAGACTAATGATTGCATCGTTGGTGCTCTTTTGGGACCGGAAGCCAAACTGGCAGGGGCTGAGTATGTCGAATTTTACGAGGTAGGAATAGAGCTGTTTGTAAATAATTTTTTCAAATATTTTTGATAGAATGGGTAGATTTGATATTGGTCTATAATTGTTTATGTCCGCCGGATTGCCTCCTTTATGGACTGGCGTTACTCTTGCTTTTTTGAGGATATCTGGGAAGGTGTGACACTCTATAGATTTGTTGAACAGTAGTGCTATGGGTGGGGCAAGGGCATGGGAGGCTCTCTTGTGCACAATGGACGGAATTTCACTGGTGTTCCCTGCCTTGGTTTTTAGAGAGTGTATGATGGACACAACATCTGCCGGGCTGATTGGTGAAAGGAGAAGAGAGTTTGGATAGCTGCCTGAGAGATATGTGTTAATATGTGTCTGAGTCTGTGGGATTTTACTGGCAAGATTAGCACCAACCGATGAAAAGAAACTATTAAATTAATTTGCCATTTCTAAATCAGTTGACGGTATATCCCCATCCTTGTAGAGTTTTATTTGGTTATGTGAGTGTTGCTTAGTTCCTAGGATACTAGAGATAGTTTTCCAAGTGTTTTTCATGTTGCCTTTTGCTTCATTGAATCTATTCACATAATATGCAAGTTTTGCCTTTCTTATGATACTGGTAAGCATTGATGAGTACCTTTTAGCTACTTCCTTTGAAACTAGGCCAATCCTAACTTTCTTCTCATATTCATGTTTCTTGTTGATTGAGTTGAGAATGCCACTTGTGAGCCATGGATTGTTTAATCTTTTGTCAGTTACTTGCTTTGTAAGAAGGGGACAATGAAGGTTGTAGAGGCTTAGAGTTTTGGAGAGGAAGAGGTTAGCTAATGAATTTATATCATGGGTATTATTGAATTCAGAATCCCAGTTAATATTGTGAAGTGCCTCTGTAAGATTGTCTAAAGCTGATTCACTGTGTAGCCTAAACGAAAGTTTCTTGCTTTTTGGTGGTGTTATGTCCATGTTCGCTATGAGAATGGTAGGATAGTGGTCAGTTGTTCTGTCGTAGATTATACCAGATACAAGGGGAGCTGTTATGTTTGTCCATATGTGGTCCAAGGTAGTGGCTGATGTTTGAGTGACTCGGGTAGGTTTGGTGATAGTGGGGATTAGCATACAGGAGTTCATGCTGTTAAGGAAATAGTCAACTTGAGAGCAATTTTGTTGACCCAGGTCAATATTAAAGTCTCCTCCCAGAATGATGTGGTTTTTGTTGAGATTGTTGTTTATAATAAGATTCCTTAGGTTGTCTGAGAAAGAAGCTATGTTAGTATTAGGAAATCTATAGATGGCTCCAATAGTCAAAGAGGATTTAAGGGATTTAATTGTAAACTGAGCAAAAGTATATTCACAGTAGTCATCTCTGTCACTAATAACACTGTTGCAGATAAATGTATCTCGGTAATATATAGCTGTGCCACCACCTTTTTTATTAGGCCTACAGTTATGAATGGCTTTATAACCAGCTAAGTTGTAGAGTTGGGTATAGTCTTTATTTAGCCAAGTTTCTGTTAAAATAATGAACGATAGGTTAGTACCTATTGCTGTGAGTAGTGCATTTAAATCGTCAAAATGTTTACCAAGTGATCTAACATTTTGGTTATAAACTGATAGATAAACTGATAAACTACATCTTGTAGAACAGGAGCAAAGTGAAATTGACAGCAGGGAACTAGCATCCAGTAACTGTAATAAGGATAATATTAAGAATACAATGTCGTAAATAACCGTACAATGTAAGAATACAATGTAATATCGTAAATAACCGATATGACGGCAAGTGCCGCAGAATAGAAGAAATTAAGAAAACAACGCCAAACCATAATAGCAATTTATACTCTTAATAAAATAATACTGGAATGACAGTAACGATATGGAATAATATTAATACTACAATATAGCCCAGCAAATAAGGGAAGATAATTTCGGGCAGGAACTGCCCGAAACGCTTTGCGTAATAGTGGCTTTAGGCATTGTATGTACTAGCTCTATCTATTAATCCAACAAACTTTGTAAAATCTCTTGTATGTATGTACCTTACCTAAATAAACATTTATTTATTTATTTATTTATTTATTTTATTTATTTATAATAGTAATTAACGTAGGCCCTGGGCGGCTGCATCCCGGCGCCGCTGCGTTGCCTAGTAACACTAGAGTATGGGTGAAAGCTCTCGTTAGTCCCTCCAAGACTAGTTGCTGGGACTGGGAACCCAATGCAGGGCAGGTACTCCAGGAGGCAGGCACGGGGCGCGTTGTAACGGTGATAAGAGGAATATCCGGCTCGCTTTCTCTTCCTCGCCACAGTAGGGTGGGGGGGGGGGGGGTTTCCGGCTTGTCGTGGCTGCAAAAAAAGGGAACATAAGAAGCCGACGTTGTGCGCCAAGCGGGCAGAGCACAGTGGAAGGAATAGCAGTTGGAAGAAAGGGCCCCTAACCTAATGATAGATGAGGTTAAATTAAATAGAATACTATTACGTAGTAAGAAACAACAATAGCGAAGGAACAAGAAGAGTAAATTAGTCCAGAAGGCCGAATGGCCAAAGAACGTTAGCGACCGTATGGCCAACAACATCCTGGCTGACTGGCTGGCTGACTGCTGACCAGGCAAAAAACTGGCTGACTGACTGGCTTATGCTTGCCGTATGGCAAGCATAAGCCAGTCAGCGTACACTCGCCACCTTAAAGATTGTAACGAGCTGGCTGAAATAACTGGATGCCGGGAAGGCTACTGCCGAAATGGGTGTAGCAAGCACAAATAAGTAACACTGCTCTGAACTGTAAATAAGAGTTAGAATTAATATAAATATAGTACAGTAAATAACCAGCGGTGCACAGGGAGATCCACGGCAGAAGTAGTATGTCCGACTGCGAGCAAATTTGCTCAAAATAAGACTGGAATAAGCTGACAATTAAGAATAGCCGAAGTTAAGACATACACCTGTGTAAAAGCCAATACTACGAATTGCAAAGTTAATACAGCACGAAGCTTTGGCTGGGAGGAAAGGTGGAACGCTTCAAGAGTTTGCGTGACACCTTGTACGAGGCCATGCTAAACTTAATTCTCTGTAGCATTCCAAATTTATCTTAATGTACTGCTGAAACGAGTGAAGAATGGGTGGTCAAATATAATGCACAATATTTAGAATATATAATGAGGGAAACGAGAGTAATAGGACGAAATAACCAGAGGAAAAAATGGGGGGGGGGGACCCAACCCGAATGCACTGCAACTAGCGTACCCTAGCTGAAATTAACTTAATGGCGCAGAGGCAAAGCAATAGATTAATACAAATCCTAATTGAAAGTCCCTTAATATAACAAATTAAACGTGAAACTTAAGCAAAGTGTAAATTGCGGGAAAAAAATTTGCCGTGTTAAATACGAATCATAATTGCGAGTCCAATAATATAGTTTATAGGCATGAGGCGTAAGCAATGCTATAAATTGCGAAAGTAATACAACTCATAACTGAAAGTCTAGCAATCATAAGATATATTTTAAAAATGTTCACAAATAATATAAATTATAAATCACCAAAACGGCGGACCGCACGACGCCAGGGCGTCAAACCTTAAGTTAGAGATAACTGAGACGGCGAGTAGCAACTCGCTCAGCCTAACTGGCCTTACCTAACAACTGAACAAAGTCGAGGGAACAAGCATAAATTTCCATCGGGACAGTAAAACCTGCAGCTGGTGTTGGGAGGGCATCAATTAAAGAATTAAATTGTGATAGGCTAAATGTAAACATTTAGGCTGTAAATGATAAACCACATAACGTAACCAGGAGAAACAACATAAATATGCCGCAAGGGCTACCCGTAATAACAGTAATAATTTACGGAGGAACCTAAACATAAATGAAGGACCAGAAACTTAAAGCAGGAGACGAGGGCCCATAACACCGCGACTAGCACATCCTAACTGACTTTACTTAATAACTTAAGGCAAAGCAAAAGATAAACAAACATACTGTAAACACAGTAAAAGTAAACATGCAACAAGACAAAGCATCCAGAGCGGAAAAAAAAGTGAGTAGGCTAGTGGTAAATGCGAAGCCAGAGGCATGAGGCCTGTGACACGGCAACTAGCACAACCTAACTGGCTTAGTTAATAACTCAAATACAATAAGCACGGGTTTTATAAGTTAAAGAATCATGCACGTGGGTAGTACCTGGACCTTAAACCCACATTAACGTAGTGTGTATAACACAGACACCAAGAGTCAAATTTGGGCAAAATAATGGATTAACTTAACGACCGTTGCCGAATGTTGAACTGCAAAATCCTGCCATCAGCGGCTGGAGCATCGGAGCTGGGCACCTGCAGCTGGACATCGACAGCTGGAGCATCAACATCTGATGAAGGTTGTTATAAAAAATGGTGGGCTTGATATGGGGAAACTAGTGCTATTCAGGGGTCAGGTCAGTCAGAATAAAGATGTATCTATTTGGGGAGATCAGTAAGGCCCGGCCCCCATGGAAACTAGAAGTAGTGCTGACTACTTGGCTACACAACAAGGTCAGTCTAGGGAATGATCAAGATCTCCTACACAGGAAGAACGATACTCTTATAATTCATGTACTTATTTATTAACCCCTTAACAGCCCCCCCATATACATTCACACCAATAACAATAATAATAATAACTTTACCACACTACCTTACGTTAAAAGCCTTGGTCCACATAAGCAGGATACAAGGTTTTACACTGAACACAAGCTAGGGTAAAGCTCTACTATTGAATAACTTGAAGTTAGAGTCAGCTTAGGGTAGGGGGACCACGTGGTTCCAATGGGACCCCCTTTAGAATAACTAGTAATATAAACTCTAAAAACACCTACTACACACAAAATATACTACTCTACACATAGAACATGAGTATGCCAGAGATTGAATAATGCACTCAGTATATACTTATCTTGAACAAGACACAGAAATAAGGAAACGAAGAGGAAGGAGAGGAAGTTCCTTTCACCACAGCCAGCAACCAGACAAGAAGGCTCCCAGCGAGCAGCTCAGGCCTCCCGCATGTGGTGGTGCCGGAAGGAGCCTAATTGATCGTGCAGCTAAGCACATTAAAAATCTTCCCCTATGCAACGTATTGTTACTTTACAAATGATTAAAGTATTAGTAAACATAGTTGGTGCCTATGTTATTATTTAATAATCAATCCCCAGCTCAGTCTTTAAATGCTCTTTGAGAAACAAGAATAGTCTTACGTCTGGCAGGGAAGATACAAACAAAGACACATCGAGTTGCGTTTTGCTACTCAAACGTAGTTTATTTAGTTCAATTTTGACCTCTGGTTTCCACTGAAGAACCCAGGGTCGTAACACTCCTCCCCTCTTCAGAGAGAAAAAAAAATGTGACTACTAGAATAGTAGTCATTTTTTTTTGTAAGAGTATACAGAGAATAAAAAGAAAAAATATATGACAAAAAAAAAAATCAATAAAAAACAACAATTTCTCTGCAAGAAAAATACAAAGAGTTCTCTGAAAGAAAAAAAAAACATACACACACAAAAAAACAGGGAAGTAAAAAATTGGACACGGAATATTTAATGTCACAGGAGAACCTAAAAAAAAAATAACTAAAGCATGACAGTTGGTAAATGGCTTCCTGTGGCCTAGATGAATGTTATTCTGGCAACCTGGACAGAGCGTCGGCCATCACGTTGAGTCGGCCCGGTAGGTGGGTAATGGAAAGATTGAAGTCCTGTAGGTACAACGCCCACCTGAGGATGCGTTTATTCTTCCCCTTCATCTGAGTCAGGAAGACTAGTGGGTTATGGTCCATGTACACTTCCACTATATTACCTGTGAGGTAAACTTCGGACTTTTTACATGTTAACACTAATGTCAACGCCTTTTTTTCTACCACTGAATAATTGCATTGTGCCTTGTCAAATTTCACAGAGTAATAATATACTGGGTGTTCCACCTGATCATCCCCAGTTTGCAACAACACTGCACCAGCACCCGAGTCAGACGCGTCAACATGAATTTTAAACGGTCGGTCGAACCTTGGACTAGCAAGCACTGGGGCGGAAGCTAAGATCAATTTAAAGTTTTTAAATGCCTCTGCACAGTCTGATGACCACTTAAATTTAACGGCCTTCCGCAACAAGTCTGTGAGAGGAGTGGCAACACTGGAAAAGTTCTGACAAAAGCGTCGATAGTACGCACACATACCGATAAATCTTTGAACGTCCTTTTTAGACTTTAGCACCGGATACTCCAGAATGGCACTGATTTTATCTTGCCGAGGTAACACTTTTCCTTGGCCCACTTCATAACCGAGGTACGTCACTGTGCCTTGGCCAAAATGACACTTTTTTGCATATAAGGTAAGATTTGCCTTTTTCAAGATTGCGAACAACTGGCATAACCAAGCTATGTGGTCAGCCCAATTACTGTCAAAGAGCACGATATCATCTAAATACGCCCGACAATTTGGCACATTAGCGAGCAAAGAGTTCATTAGCCTCTGGAACGTGGCAGGGGCATTACGCAAGCCGAACGGTAACACTTGTTACTCAAAAACACCCTCGGGTGTCACAAATGCAGTTAGTTGTTTAGCAAGTACAGTGAGTGGGATTTGATAATACCCCATCGAGAGGTCGAATTTCAAGACGTACTTGGCGTTTCCCAGCTCGTCGATGCAGTCCTCGAGGAGGGGCAGCGGATAGACATTCACAATGGTCACCTTGTTGAGCTGCAGATAGTCGGGGCATAATCGCCAGGAGCCGTCTGGTTTGGGGACCAAAAGGCAGGGCGAGCACCAAGAGCACCTCATCCGGCTGGGCCGGATGAGGCTGTGCTGGAGCAAGAAGTCGACCTCCTTCCGTACGATGGCCTTCTTTTCTGGACTCATCTGACAGGGTTGAAGGTGAATGGGGGTGTAATCCGTCAACTTGACATCATGGCAAATGGCATCAGTCTGGGTCGGGACCTCCCCGAACAGACTGGAGAATTCATCAAGCAACGACTGCACCTCTTCACGTTGGGCCATCTGCAAATGGGACAGTCCCTCCTCCACAGCATTCACAGAACTAGAATTATTGAGAATGAGATTAGTTGGGTCCCCAGAACAATCCTCCCCTCCCTCACTGGAAATGGAAACATTGGTTAGAGCAATGGGCCTGGGGCCCTGGAACTTCTTCAGCCGATTTACATGTACGAGCATTACCTGGTTACGTTTGTCAGAGAGCCTCACTTTGTACGTGAGGTCCCCAGTCTTTTCTGTCACAATGTAGGGGCCTTCGTACTTGTGGGACATAGTGTTCCCTAGTCGAGGCTTTAATACCAGGACAGGGTCGCCAGGCTGAAATACCCGTAACCTAGCCTTAGCATCGTTTCGGTCTTTCATCTTTTCTTGGGCATTCCCAAGATACTTTAGTGCAGCCGCCTTGCAGTCCTTGAGTCTCTGGTGGTGTTGCGCAAAGAAAGCCGAACCTTTAACGTTACGTTAACCTTACGTTAACGTTAACGTTACGTTCCCTAACAGATTCTCCTGTAACATTTGCAAGGGTCCACGCACTTTATGGCCAAAGACTAACTCAAAAGGAGAACAACCCAGTGAACTTTGTAATCCCTCTCTAGCCGCAAACAAAACATACGGTAAATTCTCATCCCAGAAGGTGAGGGAACTCTCGCCAGATATCTTCAACATCTGCTTCAGAGTTAGATGGAAACGTTCAATTACCCCCTGACTCTGTGGATGGTATGGGCTGGAAACCTTATGAGTTATTCCATGGTCCTTACAAAATTACCCAAAAATATCAGACTTAAAGTTAGTACCATTGTCAGTTTGCATGACCCAAGGCAGTCCAAAAGTGGAATAAAATTGCAACATACGAGCAACAACAGTTTTTGCTCGGATGTTCCTTACAGCAAAAACCTCTGGGTAACGAGTAGTGATACACATCATCGTGATTAGGTAAATATTACCAGACTTAGTTCTAGGTAATGGTCCAACACAGTCCATTACCACATGAGAAAATGGTTCCTCTGGCACGACAATAGGCCTTAGAGAAGCTTTAGGTGGAGTCTGGTTTGGTTTCCCAACCAGTTGACAACCAATACACGCATTACAAAATTTTGCCACATCGCTTTTCAGCTTGGGCCAGAAAAAATACTTTAAAATTTTGTGATACGTAATATTAATACCTTGATGTCCCCCCATAGGATCATCATGAGCAGCTGCCAAAACTCTTTCTCTATAGCAGGTCGGCAACATAACCTGGTGGACTACCTCCCACTCATTTGACAAGGGAGCACTCTGTGGTCTCCATTTTCTCATCAAAATCCGATCATTGTAGTAGTACCCAGTTGCTGCGTCTACAATTTCCTCCATAGAGACGGCTGTCTCATGACAATCTGCAAGAGTGGGGTCAGCTTTCTGTAACTCACTCAAGGAAGCATCTAGGCCTTGGTCAGATGCCATTGGCCGAGGCTCAACAGTGTTCTCCTCCACCTCCCCACTACTCTCGGTAGGTGGCGGTGGCAGGCTCTCCACAATGTCCTCGGCCACGTCATCGAGTCGGGCCATGAATGTGCCCGCGAGGTCCACTTGGTTTTCACCACTTGGAAAGTTCCTCGTGTCCTTGGGATTTACCACCTTGGCAAGCACAGGGCTGCCCTTGCATTTAAGTCCCATAGACCTGGTCACTGCGCACGCAGGGTACACAACATTACCCTCTGCGGCGGGTGGATCCAGGCAAACCTTAGGGTTAGGCAACATAATAGGCAGTCTGGAGTCCCCTACCATATCCCCTGCTAAATCATTACCAACTATTACATCAACATTCTGGAAAGGTAGGTATGAAGTGACTCCAACTGTACAAACACCCTTGTGGAAATCAGATTCCAGGGTAACCTTATGGAGGGGTACTGCTCGAGTATCACTAGTGACACCCTTGACCAGTACCACCTCTCCAGTGTCGAGAGTGTTGGCACCTTGCAACACACTCTCTAAAATTAAAGTCTGGATGGCACCGGTGTCTCGGAAGATCACCACGTCCTTCCAGGAAGAACCCTCAGACAGAAGTAGTCTCCCTTTCGATAAGAATGGGGTAAGCAAGTCCAACCACTGTGGATTGGAGGTCTTACTTCCTAACCCTTCCGAAGGCCTCAAGCCCTGTGTCACAACTAGAGCATTGGGTCTTTTTTCCGGGTACAGTTGCCGACAACGGCTAATAGTGTGGTTTGGACATTTACAGTGACCACAAAAACGTCGGGGAGAAAAGACATTACTAACAGAATTACCCTTCGGTTCACCCTTAGGTACCGTGGAGCTAGACACTTTAACAGGGTTAATTATGTCTGAAACAGAAGGTGCATTAGTTAAAGGGTTAGAATGAGCTGGTCTGGACTGGCTGTGGGTATAAGTTTTGCTACTCTGTGGGGTATAATTATTTTTATTGGGCCTTTTGCCCGCCAATTGGTAGCTACAATATCTGGCGTACTATCTATAAACTGTTCTATTAACATAGTAATCTTAAGTGCCTCGTATGTTTCGGCTTTAGCCGAGCGAATCCATTTATCAAACAATCTAATTTGATCATTAGCAAATTCAGTGAGCGGTTGGTTGTGAGTAGCCCTAAGGTTGCGATAAGCTTGGCGGTGAGCTTCAGGAGTAATTTCATATGCCAGCAAAATTCGTTCCCTGACTTTATCATATTCAAAACACTCTTCGTCAGGCATATTTATAAAAATATCTTGGGCCTTACCCCTAAGTCTTCCCTGTAGGATTTTCACCCACTCTTCCTTTGGCCAGTTCATGGACATGGCCAATCTCTGAAAATGGTTGAAAAACCTTTCAGGGTCCGACTCTGAGAATTCAGGCAAATTATGCTTTTTCTCATAATGCCTGGGGTTTAAATCCCCGGCAGGTGGAGGTCCTGTGGCATTCGCTCTAATTCTAGCCTCCTCGGTTTTGAGTCTTTGCTCCTCTAATTTTATTCTTGCTAACTCTAGAGCTAACTCTCTGTCCCTATGAGCCGCACTTTCCGCTTGGCTAGGCTGGCATAAAGGTGTATCACTTTCCAATAGTTCTTGATCAATACAATGCTGTAATATTTCATTCACCAAAGTCCACTTTTTATCTGCGTCATTTAATTCTAGGCCAAATTCCTTGCCTAACAATACTAAATTAGACTTGGTAAGTTTCTTTATCTCTACCACTGAAGGCTCCCTTGCCAGTCTCTGCATTTCAGATGACATCACTAATAATTTTAGCTCCCAGCCAAAGAAAAAATTAAAAAATAAAAATTGGAAAAAACAAAAATTTGCACGGCCCCTAACACAAGGCCACACTAACCTTAATCGTGAAGGGATCCAGCTGGGTGTCCAGTCAGTGCAAGAATGTCCTTTGCTAGATGAGCTGGACCCTAGGCTAGCACACAACCGTTCTGCGGAAAACAATATTTTAGTTTTGGCACTCAAGAATCTAATTTTTTTTTACACTTATAAAGTTCCTCCCGGACTGGATAACCACTTGTTATAAAAAATGGTGGGCTTGCTATGGGGAAACTAGTGCTATTCAGGGGTAAAGTCAGTCAGAATAAAGATGTTAAACTAATCTACAAGCAACAAGCAAAAAACTAATCTACAAGCAGCTTTACTCTTTTCTAGCCAAACACAATATACTTAGCTCTTGTCAATATGGCTTCAGACCCAAAAAAAGCACTAACGATGCACTTATTAGTATGATTAACTTAATTCACGCAGCTCTTGATAAAAAGAAGTTTCCTGTTGGGTTATTTGTGGACCTGCGTAAGGCTTTTGACACTGTCAACCATCAAAACCTTCTTCTTAAATTACATCATTATGGAGTCAGAGGACACTCCCTGCAATACCTCAAATCTTATCTTACTGACAGGCTCCAGTATGTTTCTGTGAATAATACAATTTCTCCCACCCTACCCATCAACATTGGTGTTCCTCAGGGCAGCATACTTGGCCCTCTCCTCTTTCTCATCTACATTAATGACCTTCCAAATGCCTCCCAACACCTCAAACCAATTCTATTTGCTGACGACACAACCTTCATTTACTCCAGTCCTGACCCCCTTGCTCTAAATGCCACAGTAAATACTGAGCTAGAGAAAGTCCATCTTTGGCTAACCGCCAACAAACTCACCCTTAACATTGACAAAACGTTTTATATTCTGTTTGGCAATAAATCCTCTAATCAGATAATTTCTGCCCGAAACGCTTTGCGTAATAGTGGCTTTAGGCATTGTATGTACTAGCTCTATCTATAAAGCCAACAAACTTTGTAAAATCTCTTTATGTATGTACCTTTACCTAAATAAAAATTATTATTATTATTATTATTATAAATCTCAAAATAAACAATAGCCAAATTTGTAACAAATTAGATGGCAAATTCCTTGGCGTTCTCATCGACCACAAGCTGAATTTCCAGGGTCACATTCTAAATATATAAAAAAAAGTTTCAAAAACTGTTGGCATTCTTTCTATGATCAGATATTATGTACCCCGCCCTGCCCTGGTTACTCTCTATTACTCCCTCATCTATCCATACCTCAACTATGGTATTTGTGCTTGGGGTTCTACTACCCAAAATCATTTACGTCCTCTTATTACCTAACACAAAGCTGCTATTAGGACAATATCCAACTCTAGCCCCAGACATCACTCGGTACCCTTACTCAAATCTCTGAATATGTTAGATATTAAGTCACTGCACATTCTCTCTTGTGTATTATACATATATAAAACGCTGAACTGTAATGCCAATCCTGACCTCAAAAGCTTCATTGAAGGTTGTAACAGAACCCATGAGCACCACACCAGGAATAAATACAGTTTTGATATTCCTAGAGTACGACTTAATCAAACTAGAAATGCTCTACAAATCAAGGGACCCAGAATGTGGAATGACCTTCTCAACCATGTTAAAGACTGTACCTCTCTCAACCAGTTTGAGATAAAAACTAAACACTACCTAATAAATTCCCTGTAACCTACCTCACTCCTCTCTTGTCAACCCATGTCTGTAATTTTTTTTGTTTAATCAACACTGTTTGTCAACCTATTGTATTTGTGCTGCTTTTTCAGTCATGTTCCCCCTTTTTTTATCTTTATTTGTATTTGTTCTCAACACTTTTTATTCTTTATGCTCAATTAGTATTAAGTTCTAGATATTAATGTTTTTCTTGCCCGAAACGCATTGCGTAATAGTGACTTTAGGCATTGTATGTACTAGCTCTATCTATATATCAATCCATTAATGTAACATCACTTGTATGTATGTATGTACCTTACCTGAATAAACATATTTATTATTTATTTATTTATGTATCTATTTGGGGAGATCAGTAAGGCCCGGCCCCCATGGATACTAGAAGTAGTGCTGACTACTTGGCTACACAACAAGGTCAGTCTAGGGAATGATCAAGATCTCCTACACAGGAAGAACGATACTCTTATAATTCATGTACTTATTTATTAACCCCTTAACAGCCCCCCATATACATTCACACCAATAACAATAATAATAATAACTTTACCACACTACCTTACGTTAAAAGCCTTGGTCCACATAAGCAGGATACAAGGTTTTACACTGAACACAAGCTAGGGTAAAGCTCTACTATTGAATAACTTGAAGTTAGAGTCAGCTTAGGGTAGGGGGACCACGTGGTTCCAATGGGACCCCCTTTAGAATAACTAGTAATATAAACTATGCTCTGAAACTCTCCCTGGACAGATGTAATAGGACCCATTATCACCACACCAGAAATAAATATCTCTTTGATATCCCCAGGGTCAAACTTAATCTGTGTAAACACTCTATGCAAATTAAGGGACCTAGTCTATGGAACTCACTCCCTAGTGAATTGAAAAACTGTAAAACTTTTGCCTTATTTAAAAGCAAAACCAAAAAGTACCTAACTTCATCTTCTTAGTTTCCTACACTAAGCTTTAAATTTGCTCTGTACCTAGTGTTACCCAATCTCCTAATTTTTATGTAATATCAAACAACCTTATCATTGTGTTCATTGCTGTCTTCTTTTATGTGCTAGCCATATGCTGTATTGTGACTACCAATTTTTGTCAACTACCATTCAAGCTGTCATTGCAATCAATCTTATATTGTTTCTGCTGTATTGTGCCTACCAATTTTTTTGTCAACTACCATTCAAGCTGTCATTGCAATCAATCTTAGCTACCTATGTGCTTTAATATACGGTACCTACAATTTTCTATCATCTTTTTTTTTTTCATTTCATGTAATCTGTTATCATTTTTTTGTCTATAATTTTTGCAAGTATTTACCTCCTTAAAATTTTCTTAGATTAAGGACCTGCCCGAAACGCTGCGCGTGCTAGTGGCTTTACAAGACTGTAATTACCATATTTGTATCCTCACATTCCTTATGTACATTCTTGTATATGCATAAATAAATAAATAAATAAATACGTAAATAAATAAATAAATAAATAAATAAATAAATAAAACTCTAAAAACACCTACTACACACAAAATATACTACTCTACACATGGAACATGAGTATGCCAGAGATTGAATAATGTACTCAGTATATACTTATCTTGAACAAGACATATAAAGAAGGAAAGGAAGAGGAAGGAGAGGAAGTTCCTTTCACCACAGCCAGCAACCAGACAAGAAGGCTCCCAGCGAGCAGCTCAGGCCTCCCGCATGCCGTGGTGCCGGAAGGAGCCTAATTGATCGTGCAGCTAAGCACATTAAAAATCTTCCCCTATGCAACGTATTGTTACTTTACAAATGATTAAAGTATTAGTAAACTTGAGTGGTGCCTATGTTATTATTCAATATTCAACCCCCAAGTCAGTCTTTAAATGCTCCTTGAGAAACAAGAATAGTTTTACTTCTGGCAGGGAAGATACAAACATAGACACATCGAGTTGCTTTTTGCTACTCTAACGTAGTTTATTTAGTTCAATTTTGACCTCTGGTTTCCACTGAAGAACCCAGGGTCGTAACAAAGGTAGGAAAATAGCGGCAACTGGCCACCAGGGAAGACCTTAGAGGTAAGTAGAAATCCAGCTGCAAGACAATTTAGGCTAATGACTGGAATATAACTGCCATAGAGAATAACGGGAACAATTCATGAAGCTGGGAAAACGAGAATTACAAAAAACTGAAAAGTGATAAATTGATGGGCGCAACGTCGGGTGGAACGCTTCAGCTAGAGCTTCATGACTGAAGCATCGGCTGCCGGGAAGCCTAACATGGAACTGGGGCGTTAGCAGCTGTAACATCGTCTGCTGAAACAAGCTGCGGCTGTGAGGGCGCCTGCTGCAACAGCTTCGGCCGAGCCACCAGCTGGCCCATCCTCTGCAGGAACAACACCGGCTGGGACGACGTCGTTGGAAAAAAGCCTAACAATGTAATAAATTATATTATTATGAATAATCGTAAATAAATGGTGTAAATAATAAACTTATAAACCAATTATAACTATAATTAGTTATAACTAATTATAAATAATTATAAATAAATGCAAAACAAAGTATGCTCAAAATAAAGCTGGACTATAACTCGTTAGAGAAAACGGGATTAACACTTGGAGCCGAAATAAATACAACCAAATACAATAACGAAAAGGAGTGAAAATAGGCACAACGTCAGCTGGAACTTCGTGACCAGCGGCCTGGGAGGCCGCTGTGACTCCCGGGCTACACCGGGCAGACAACACGTCTGGGTAAACCTGCGGCCTGTGAGGCCGCAGTGACATCCGGGCTACACCGGGCAGACAACACGTCTGGATAAACCAGCGGCCTGGGCCATATTTTTATGACCAAATAAATATAAAACTGAATAACATCGCCGGCTTAACTTGTCACAGGAAAGACGTCGGCTGGGAAGCCGCGGTACCTTCCGGCTAAATTGAGGAATAAACTGAAAGTCTTTAATACACGTCATGACTGAAAGACACCATAGTATAACCTAACTAGCACATCCTAGCTGACTTAACCTAAACTCAATGACAAAAGCGACAGTTACACAACATAATTGCAGCACAAAAGATAAATAAAACGTGGAGCAAACGCAGTGCATAAAATGCAGTAACAAATTGCTGAGGATAATTGACTCATAAAATCAAGTCCAGGAATAATCTAAAGCCAGAGGCTTCCTCAATGCTAGATTGAGGAATAACTTTAGTCTTAATACACGTCATGATTGAAAGACTAAGGATATAATCAGATATTTAAGTAAGCGTTTAGTTAATGATGGTGGAACGTAAATCACCAAAACAGGAGCGGGCTCCCGTTCACTAAATTGACATGAAAATACGAATACCTAATTACCTCTAAATCTAAAGGATCTAAATCCAGAGGCTTGCGCAATGCTAAATTGAGGAATAAATGAGGCAAGTCATAATACGCGTTATGACTGAAAGACTAAGAATATAACAAGTTATTTAAGTAAGGGTATAGTTAATGATGGAGGAACATAAATCACCAAAACAGGAGTGGGCTCCCGTTCACTAAATTGACATGCAAATACAAATTCTTTTACGAAAATTGAAATTTTTTAAGACAAGAGGTGTAAGCAATGCTATAAATTTCCTAAAATTGCGCGTAGTGAAACTAATCAAGCTGAAAGTCTAAATATAAAGGATTGTATTAAAAATGAACAGAATTAAATAATAAATGACCGCAATAATTAGAATTAAATCCATCACTCTTTGTAAAACCTCTTGTGTGTATGTACCTTACCTAAATAAACATTTGATTTGATATGATTTGAAGTCGCCCAAGCGGCAGACCGCACGGCCAGGCGTTGGGGCTGGATGCTGAAAACTTGTGATGGGGAAGGGGCCGCATAACCGGGCACTCCAGGCAGACCAACATCTGGTACACGCAACCGAGGAAAACCACGGGAGTACTGTGCTACAGCGTTCGAACGAAACGTGGTGGAATTGACGTACCGGGCTACACCGGCCAGACGAAAACGTCTGGGTACGAACGTGCCGGCTATACCAGCTGGACGAAACGTCTGGGTATGAACGTACCGGGCTACACCGGCCAGACGAAATGTCTGGGAACAAATGTACCGGGCTACACCGGCTAGACGAAAACGTCTGGGTACAAACGTGCCGGCTAAACCGGCCAGGCGAAAACATCTGGGTACGATCGTGCCAGGCTACACCGGCCAGACGAGACGTCTGGAAACAAACATGCCTGCAGGTATGTTACCATACCTACCATACAAACATACCTGGATACCTGATGAATGCAAAACACGCCTGAGTGCGCCCTGGCTCACGAAGACACCCCCAAACAGAACAGGGGACCATAGAACGGTGGACAGCCTGGGCCAAAACAGCAGGGGACGGGGAGACACTCGGCTAAGCCCAACCTGACGTCGAGGCAGCCCCTAGGCAAGGAAGCCTCAGGGCCTGTCGACCGGGAGCACCGCCACCAGGCGTGGGCGTGAGGCAGGCCCCCACAAGCGGTCACGCCCGGGTACGGCACGAAGGCAGACAGACCCCCGCGCCGGGGAAGGCCATGCCGCTAAACCGCGTGGCTTAGCACCCAAGAGGGACAGGAAGGAAGCGAGACACAACTCAGGGCAAGCGCTTCTCTGAGCGCCATGCCACGAGGGCGACACCGACCGGGCATGGGCCCCAATGGTCGGGCCCAAGGAGCATAGGACCACTGCAACCTGGCCTCGTGGTAGCCCCGCCAAGGGCCTACCTTGAGGTGCTCCCGGGGCTTAGCGTCCCCGCGGCCCAGTCGTCGACCAAGCCTCCTGGCGACGCCGACTGGGCTTGGGCCCCTAAGGCCGGCCATAGGGGCATAGGACCACAGCAACTTGTCCACGTGGAGGCGCCTCCAAAGGCGACGCCGGGCCGCTCGCAGGGGGCCCGGCCAGGCACGCACGTCCGAGCGGGGCACGAACTGAGGCCTCTAGGCGCACGCGTAGGGAACACAGCTGACCAGTGCCCTTAGTGCTTGCCTGGGAGATAACACTACCAGGGCGGGCCACTCGGGACACGGCGCAAACACACGCCGACCCGGGGCATTGCAGCAGCAGCAAAAGGCAACCGCTGCAGCACCTGGCACAGACTGAAAGGCGCACCTGCATACCTCAAGACAGGCTAAACGTGCAGAAGGCCCTAGGGAACTAAGGTGGCCCACACGGACCGCGGGGGAAAGGCGCCAACACACGCCAGACACGTGGACAGTCCTGACTTTAACAGAAAATTTTTACATTACCTTAGAGTAGGATGAGTAGGGCAGGGGGCCCCTGCCGTAACGACAGACTGATGAATGCAGGACTGAGTACTGGTCCACGTGTCGTTGAGGCACAGCGCGGCGCAGTTTCGAGTGCTGCGGCGGTCGGGTAGAGTGAGAAAGAGCCCCTCTCTGCCCCGGAATTTATATGGCCCCAGACTTCCCACGCATCTGCGCGTTGCGCAACTGTTTCTTTGTCCCCCTCTTCAGAAACATCTCCGCTTTGTTTTTCAAATCAGAGGCCATATCTCTGAGCGCTAAACCTGTTGTAATTCTCTCTTCACTCAATACCCCAGCTTAACACTGTTACAGTCCAGTATGACCCCTCACTAGACCGCCACGAATATAAGAGGAATATTAAATGAGAAAGATACATCAAGGACAAGGGTTATTAATTTATAAAAAAAAATAATAAAAATCATTAAACACTGCCACCACCTTCCCGTCCAACCATACCTGAATGTGTCTATCACCGATCCTCCAAGAAGGAAAGGAATCAGTTACCATGGGACTCCCGGGTAATATGAATTTCAGTAAGAAATTTTTGGGAATTAGTTTGTTTAATTCACTTTACTTATTAAAATCCAAGGGCAACTTTAGTATCTACGAACTGTAGGAGAACATGGGGGGTTTCCAATTGAACACATAAAAATGACCAAGTAGAGAAATATATCAAAGGGGGGGTAAGTGAATACCACTGGACAAGTTATACAATTTATTTTATGAATCATGTAAATTAAGACAATTTGAACATATATCCTATTCTATTCCCCTAGAGGCACAATGGATATCTACTGCGGACATGAATCAAGTGCACAATACCTTAAATACCGCACTGAGGCCAAGATGTTGATGGCTGCCCTAAGCCCCTTGGATGCGGGCTTGCGTCCCCCTAGTCCCGATACACTCCCAAGACACACTAATGAAATTTTGTTTTACCAGCTCTCTCCAGCTATGCGAAGGGGACAAGGTACCACTGTAGAGCCCAGTGCCCTCCGAGCAATATTTACCAACTGATAAATTATATTCAAGCCTGTCTCCTCCAAGATAAAAAGTAGGGACATTTGACTCGCCTGGTATGGGGAAGGGACCCGATGAGAGGGGGAAGAGATGGAATGAGAGGTGGATGGAGAGGGAAATCTGAGTGGGGGAAGCCAAAGGTATCCAAGACCACCCTCAGGTCAACCTCTTGGCCCTGACAAATGGGCGACAGGGGGGGGGGGGGGAAGAGGAGGAGACGAATGCCAAGCCAGGGGAGGGGAGAAAAGGGAGAAGGAAGGATGGGAGAGGGGAGAAGGAAGGAGGGGGAGAAGGGAGAACCAATGATCTGAGCACCAGATCATTACAACTCCCCCTCCTCGGAAATTAAGAAATTTGTGTGTAGAGAAAGTTACACACACTTTTCTTATCCGGAAAACCTGCCCTACCATAACCTTTAACTCCAAAAACAACATTTTTAACCCAACACTATATTAGCCCAATGCCTCAAAAACAAAAGAAATTATCTAATCCTAACTAATTCCATACAATCCTCCAATAACAATAATGGCACCCCCCCCAAAAGGTGTGCCCCAGCATGTATTTATACCTATCAACACAACAGTAATAATACATAAAACATAAGGACAGAGACCGTCCTTATAATCCTGACTGTCCAACTTGGATGCAGCCCCGTACCCTTCCAACTACCTGGAAGGCAAAACATCTTATACCCGTCCTAATATAGTAACAAATAACTGTAAAGATCCATACCTAACAACTTACACTAGCTAAAATAATTCGATAGCCTTCAGCTATCCCAGTATTCCACCTGGAATAACGATCAAACACATCCCAGCACATCACATAGAAACATTAAAAAAACTCAGTGTCATTTAAAATTAAGAAAATTATATCAAAACAGAGGAACACTACCTCTCAGGGACCTAGTGTTCCACTCCACACCTGTGGCGACTGCCCACCACAGCGTATCCAGATTCTTAGAGTCTAAAGAAAATACACAAAAATATTTTTATTATTAAAAAAAATCACTGTCCACAGACATGTCTCTTAACCAACACAACATACTGGATATGAGTTCCTCAAACTCCTAATATCCCCGAGTTCATACTAAAGTCCACAACAACAGTGGGTGAACACATTTTTCAGACTGTGTACCACATTCTTATTGTTCAGTAAACAAAAAAAAAAAAAGTTAAAAAAATGTATATATAAATATCAGTATCTAGGATCTAGAAAAATCTAGATAAAGTTCCCCACTGATCAACGTTTTTAGAGATCCTACTAGATGGTTCTCAAACCAGTTCGCTCATACAACTTATCTAGAGACAGGGTAATTTTCTAGCAAAAATTTTCTAGATTTATTTCTCTATTTCACTAGTTCTAGTTTTCAACATTTAATACTGTTCCAGAGAACTTTCCGAAGGTGTATAGGTGCTTACTATCAGATGGAAAATTAAAAGTTGAACTAACTGTTCCGAGTTAACACAGTTTACTAATAATAATATAATAATAATAATAATAATGTTTATTTAGGTAAGGTACATACATACAAGAAATTTTTAAGTGATTGGTGGGCTTATAGATAGAGCTAGTAC
Organism: Procambarus clarkii; assembly: GCF_040958095.1. Lineage (NCBI taxonomy): Eukaryota > Metazoa > Arthropoda > Malacostraca > Decapoda > Cambaridae > Procambarus > Procambarus clarkii. Next base: position 34,642,013 of record NC_091162.1, read on the forward strand.
ATACAATGCCAAAAGCCACTATTACGCAAAGCATTTCGGGCATGAAAAACTTAAATGACTAAAGCTTAATACTAATTGAGCATAAAGAATAAAATGAAAACATGGAATGAAAACATAGCTGAAAAAGCAGCACAAATACAATTCTGTCGACAAACAGCGCTCTTTAAAAAAAAAAAACAGACATTGGTTGACAATAGAGGGGTAAGGTAGGTTACAGGGAATTTATTAGGTATAGCTTCGTTTTTATCTTAAACTGGTTGAGAGAGGTACAGTCTTTAACATGGTTGGGAAGGTCATTCCACAATCTGGGTCCCTTGATTTGTAGAGCATGTCTAGCTTGATTAAGTCGTACTCTAGGAATATCAAAACTGTATTTATTTCTGGTGTGGTGCTCATGGGTTCTGTTACAACCTTCTATGAAGCTTTTGAGGTCAGGATTGGAATTGCAGTTTAGCGTTTTATATATGTATAATACACATGAGAGAATGTGCAGTGACTTAATGTCTAACATATTCAGAGATTTGAGTAGGGGTACCGAGTGATGTCTGGGGCCAGAGTTGGATATTGTCCTAATAGCAGCTTTGTGTTGAGTAATTAGAGGACGTAAATGATTTTGGGTAGTTGAGCCCCAAGCACAAATACCATAGTTGAGATATGGATAGATAAGGGAGTAATACAGAGTCACCAGGGCAGGGCGGGGTACATAATATCTGATCTTAGAAAGAATGCCAACAGTTTTTGAAACTTTTTTTATATATTTAGAATGTGCCCCTGGAAATTCAGCTTCTAGTCAATGAGAATGCCATGGAATTTGCCATCTAATTTGTTACAAATTTGGGTATTGTTTATTTTGAGATTTATTTGATTAGAGGATTTATTGCCAAACAGAATAAAGAAAGTTTTGTCAATGTTAAGGGTGAGTTTGTTGGCAGTTAGCCAAAGATGGACTTTATTTCGCTCAATATTTACTGTGGCATTTAGAGCAAGGGGGGTCAGAACTGGAGTAAATGAAGGTTGTGTCGTCAGCAAATAGAATTGGTTTGAGGTGTTGGGAGGCATTTGGAAGGTCATTTATGTAGATGAGAAAGAGGAGAGGGCCAAGTATGCTGCCCTGAGGAACACCAATGTTGATGGGTAGTGTGGGAGAAATTGAATTATTCACAGAAACATACTGGAGCCTGTCAGTAAGGTAGGATTTGAGGTATTGCAGGGAGTGTCCTCTGACTCCATAATGATGTAATTTAAGAAGAAGGTTTTGGTGGTTGACAGTGTCAAAAGCTTTACGCAGGTCCACAAATAAACCAACAGGGAACTCATTTTTATCAAGAGCTGCGTGAATTAAGTTAATCATTTTAATAAGTGCATCGTTAGTGCTTGTTTTGGGTCTGAAGCCATAATGGCAAGAGCTAAGTATATTGTGTTTGGCTAGATAAGAGTAAAGCTGCTTGTAGATTAGTTTTTCAAATATTTTTGACAAGTTAGGCAGGATTGATATAGGTCTGTAGTTGTTAACATCTGTGAGATCACCACATTTGTGTACAGGCGTTACTCTCGCTTTTTTTTAGGATATCTGGAAAGGTTTGGAGTTCAAGTGGCTTGTTGAAGAGCAATGCAATAGCAGGGGCTAAAGTTCTGGAGGCTTTTTTGTAAATTAAAGTTTGTATCTCCTCAAGGGCACTAGACTTGGTTTTAAGGGAAAGGATTATCTCATTGACGTCAGTGGAATTAATAGGCTTTAGACACAGAGACTGTGGATAGTTACCTGTAAGATAGTCCTTAACATCAGTACTGGAAGATGGAATATCATTTGCAAGGGATGACCCAATGGAAGAGAAGAACCTATTGAACTCAATAGCAAAATCTGAGGCTGAAAGCTGACCATCGTTATTGGACAGGAGTGTTGGTTTGTTATTTAAAGTCTTCTTTGATCCCAATATTTGTGAAATTATGCTCCAAGTTTTTTTAATGTTGCTCTTTATTTGGGTAAATTTATCTTCGTAGTATTTAGTTTTGGCTCGTCTAATTATCTTAGATAGCAATAACGAGTAATTCTTTGAGAATTCTTTGGAGACAATTCCTAACCTATACTTCTTCTCAAGGTCAGGTTTTTATTAATGGATTTAAGTTTTCCCTTTGTAAGCCAGGGATTGTTAAGCCTTTTGGTTGTGACTTGTTTTGTAAGTATAGGACAGTGGGTGTTGTAAAGGCTAAGAGTTTTTTGAAGAAAAGATTGCACTGCTAGGTTGATGTCCCTTATGTTACCTAACTCGGACTCCCAGTTGACATTATCAGCAGCAGTTATAAAATTGTCTATAGCAGTTTCATTGTGCTGCCTAAAACTTAACTCCCTTGACTCTAGAGGTTTGCTAATGTTAGTTAAGAGAAATGTGGGGTAATGGTCTGTAGTGCTATCGGTGATTATACCTGAAGTAAGTGGAGAGGTTATGTTTGTCCAAATGTGATCTAGAGTCGTGGCAGTACTATCAATGATTCTAGTAGGTCTAGTGATTAAAGGTATGAGGAAGCAGGAATTCATACAGTTGAGGAAGCTAACAGCAGTAGGGTGTTCAAGCTCGCAGAAGTCAATATTAAAGTCCCCTGCGATAATTAGATGGTTTTTGTTCAGTCTGTTATCGAGTATTGGATGGCTGGTGATGACTACGTGGCTGGTGGGCTTGGTTGGTGACCTTGAGACAGCTAGCCCATGGCCGTGATGGTGACTGACTGCTCCGTGAATACAGCATGGCTGGACTGGGACAACCTCATTAGTGACGTGAGGTGTCGGCCGGGTGACTGTACACAAGTCACCCCTTCCGGATAACCAGTTGACGAGTTACCGGGTACAAGGGGGAGGACTTTATGTGACGTGGCTCAGACCCCGATCTTATCAGCCAGGTGGTTCATCCCCAGACCTGCTGATCTCGATCCTTGGTTCACGTGTGACTGGGAGGCTGGAACTGGTGTACCCTCAGACCTGAGAAAGACAGTCAACAACAAATGGCGGAAGGATGGATATTACTCTGCAACCCGCTCTCGCACAAGACAGCACATATATGACTTAATGCTTAAAGTCAATATATTGAATATGAATTAGTACATGTGTGGTATATTCCCAGTTACATTTTTTCCAATGCCCAAACTCTTCCTCACGTACCAATTTACGTCTCACAGTACCCGTCCATCGCCGAAGACAGCAGAATATACTCGTGATTGGTTCAATTATAATGAAAATTGTAGTTTTCAGGTCCCACATGGGTTGTGAAATTTACCAGCTATTGTTCATGCTCTTAGAATATTACAGATCAGCTACATCCAATTGAAGTTTCGTAGTTTTCTTTTGAGAAATATTAGTTGTTCTTAGTAAATTATAATAAGCACTATAAATTATTACATAGAATAATAGTGCTTCACTATTCAACATTATATATGAGCTTTAAATTTGCTCTGTACCTAGTGTTACCCAATCTCCTAATTTTTATGTAATATCAAACAACCTTATAATTGTGTTCATTGCTGTCTTCTTTTATGTGCTAGCCATATGCTGTATTGTGACTACCAATTTTTGTCAACTACCATCCAAGCTGTCATTGCAATCAATCTTATATTGTTTCTGCTGTATTGTGCCTACCAATTTGTTGTCAACTACCATTTTAAGCTGTCATTGCAATCAATCATAGCTACCTATGTGCTTTAATATACTGTACCTATAATTTTCTCTCATCTTCTTTTTTTCATTCCATGTAATCTGTTATCATTTTTTTGTCTATAAATTTTGCAAGTATTTACTTCCTTAAAATTTTCTTAGATTAAGGACCTGCCCGAAACGCTGCGCGTGCTAGTGGCTTTACAAGACTGTAATTACCATATTTGTATCCTCACATTCCTTATGTACATTCTTGTATATGCATAAATAATCTGTGTAATCTGTGTAGTAATGTGTAGTAATCTGTGTAGTAATCTGTGTAGTAATCTTAATCTGTGTAAACACTCTATGCAAATTAAGGGACCTAGTCTATGGAACTCACTCCCTAGTGAATTGAAAAACTGTAAAACTTTTGCCTTATTTAAAAGCAAAACCAAAAAGTACCTAACTTCATCTATTTAGTTTCCTACACTGAGCTTTAAATTTGCTCTGTACCTAGTGTTACCCAATCTCCTAATTTTTATGTAATATCAAACAACCTTATCATTGTGTTCATTGCTGTCTTCTTTTATGTGCTAGCCATATGCTGTATTGTGACTACCAATTTTTTGTCAACTACCATTCAAGCTGTCATTGCAATCAATCTTATATTGTTTCTGCTGTATTGTGCCTACCAATTTGTTGTCAACTACCATTTTAAGCTGTCATTGCAATCAATCATAGCTACCTATGTGCTTTAATATACTGTACCTATAATTTTCTCTCATCTTTTTTTTCATTCCATGTAATCTGTTATCATTTTTTGTCTATAAATTTTGCAAGTATTTACCTCCTTAAAATTTTCTTAGATTAAGGACCTGCCCGAAACGCTGTGCGTGCTAGTGGCTTTACAAGACTGTAATTACCATATTTGTATCCTCACATTCCTTATGTACATTCTTGTATATGCATAAATAAATAAATAAATAAATAAATAAATAAATAAATAAATAAATATACACTAGTTTGTGCTTCAATATTCTTTAAAGAATGTATTGTAGGAACGGTAACAGAAAACGATGTAACGTTTTAATGTCTATGGGGTAAACTACTGCAAACAGGATAGTATAGTGTCTACTACCTACTGTAGGATGGGTATAGGGTCCACTAACTCCTGTTAGGTGGGTAAGCTGGGGTCCATACTACTTGTAAGATGGGTCTGGGCCCAATAACTACCCATAGGATAGGTATGGGGTCCACTACCGCCTACAGGATGGGTATATGGTCCACTAATACACACAGGATGTGTATGGCGTCCACTACCACCTTCAGGATGGGTATGTGGTTCACTACTGCCCACAGGATGGGTTTGGGAGCCACTATCATCTACAGGATAAGTAAGGGGTCCACTACTTCCCACTGGATGGGTATATGTTCTACTTTCGTCCAAAGGATGTGAAGCGTCCACTATACCGCCCACAGGATGGGTATGGGGTCCACAATCACCCACAAGATGAAAATTGTTTCTACTAACGCCCACAGGATGGGTATGGTCTCCATTGCCGCCCACAGCATGAGTATAGGGTCCAGTTCCGTCCACGGAATGGGTATATGGTTAAATACCACCGACAGGATGGGTATAACGTCTATTACCGCCCACAGGATGGGTATGGGGTTAACTTTTTTTTATATATAAAAGAATTGTTACATTCTTGTACAGTCACTAGTACGCGTAGCGTTTCGGGCAGGTCCCTGGAATACGACCCCCTACGAAGAATCGTTTTTACAACCATGTACACATTTTACTGTTGAGTTAAACGGAGGCTACAGTTAAGGATTTGCGCTCAGTAAATCCTCCCCGGCCAGGATACAAAATTCAAAATTCAAAATGTTTCAAATGACAAAAGCGCTCACCCATAGGTGAGCTCCACTACCGCTCAAGTACCACCCATAGGACGCGTATGGGGTCCACTACCGCCCATAGGGTGGGTATTGGATCCATTAGTATAGACCCAGAATTAAACCTCTTATCCACTATCTATGACAACCATCACTTCAATGATCAAAATTGCAGATATTTTACAGCACATGATGTAAACAATGTATTAACAGATAATCACAATTATCTCTGTAATCAACTTGAACGTTAGATCCCTAGGTAAACACTTCGATGATGTTAGTGCCTTGATTGAAACTATTGACAACAAATTCTCTTTTATTATACTTACTGAAACGTGGTTGAAAGAGGATACTACTCAACTCTTTAACATGCCTAACTACTCGGCAATTCACAACTGTCGTCAAATTCAGAGAGGTGGTGGCACTGCTCTTTACTACCACCAAGAACTAACATGCTTAAAAATAATTAGAACTAGAGACAGCTGTGGGGAGTACATCTTCGCCACTTTCAGAGTCAAGGGTGCCGAGTCTGTCCTGTCTGTGGGAGCAGTCTATAGAATTCCTAACACTGATGTGTCCGAATTCAATTCAAACCTTAGAAATCTAATACTAGATAACAGACTGAACAAAAACCATCTAATTATCGCAGGGGACTTTAATATTGACCTCTGCGAGCCTGAACACCCTACTGCTGATAGCTTCCTCAACTGTATGAATTCCTGCTTCCTCATACCCTTAATCACTAGACCAACTAGAATCACTGATAGTACTGCTACGACTCTAGATCACATCTGGACCAACATAACCTCTCCACTTACTTCAGGTATAATCACCGATAGCACTACAGACCACTACCCCACATTTCTCTTAACTAACATTATCAAACCACCTCTTGAGTCAAGGGAGTTAAGCTTTAGGCTGCACAATGAAACTGCTATAAACAATTTTATAGCTGCTGCTGATAATGTCAACTGGGAGTCCGAGTTAGGTAACATAGGGGACATCAACCTAGCAGTGCAATCTTTTCTTCAAAAAACTCTTAGCCTGTATAACACCCACTGTCCTGTGCTTAAAAAACAAGTCACAAACAAAAGGCTTAACAATCCTTGGCTTACAAAGGGAATACTTAAATCCATTAACAAAAAACACGACCTTGAGAAGAAGTATAGGTTAGGAACCGTCTCCAAAGAATTCTCAAAGAATTACTCATTATTGCTATCTAAAATAATTAGACTAGCCAAAACTAAATACTATAAAGATAAATTTACCCAAATAAAGAGCAACATTAAAAAAAACTTGAAGCACAATTTCACAAATATTGAGATCAAAGAAGATTTTAAATAACAAACCAACACTCCTGTCCAATAACGTTGGTCAGCTTTCAGCCTCCGATTCTGCTATTGAGTTCAATAGGTTCTTCTCCTCCATTGGGTCATCCCTTGCAAATGATATTCCATCTTCCAGTACTGATGTTAAGGACTATCTTACGGGTAACTATCCACAGTCTCTGTACCTAAAGCCTACTAATTCCACTGATGTCAATGAGATAATCCTTTCCCTTAAAACCAAGTCTAGTGCCCTCGAGGAGATACCAACTTTAATTTACAAAAAAGCCTCCAGATCTTTAGCCCCTGCTATTGCATTGCTCTTCAACAAGTCACTTGAACTCCAAACCTTTCCAGACATTCTAAAAAAGCAAGAGTAACCCCTGTCCACAAATGTAGTGATCTCACAGATGTTAACAACTACAGACCTATATCAATCCTGCCTAACTTGTCAAAAATATTTGAAAAACTAATCTACAAGCAGCTTTACTCTTTTCTAGCCAAACACAATATACTTAGCTCTTGTCAATATGGCTTCAGACCCAAAAAAAGCACTAACGATGCACTTATTAGTTTGATTAACTTGATTCACGCAGCTCTTGATAAAAAAGAGTTCCCTGTTGGGTTATTTGTGGACCTGCGTAAGGCTTTTGACACTGTCAACCACCAAAACCTTCTTCTTAAATTACATCATTATGGAGTCAGAGGACACTCCCTGCAATACCTCAAATCTTATCTTACTGACAGGCTCCAGTATGTTTCTGTGAATAATACAATTTCTCCCACCCTACCCATCAACATTGGTGTTCCTCAGGGCAGCATGCTTGGCCCTCTCCTCTTTCTCATCTACATTAATGACCTTCCAAATGCCTCCCAACACCTCAAACCAATTCTATTTGCTGACGACACAACCTTCATTTACTCCAGTCCTGACCCCCTTGCTCTAAATGCCACAGTAAATACTGAGCTAGAGAAAGTCCATCTTTGGCTAACTGCCAACAAACTCACCCTTAACATTGACAAAACGTTTTATATTCTGTTTGGCAATAAATCCTCTAATCAAATATATCTCAAAATAAACAATACCCAAATTTGTAACAAATTAGATGGCAAATTCCTTGGCGTTCTCATCGACCAGAAGCTGAATTTCCAGGGACACATTCTAAATGAGTTTCCAATTGGACTCTTCATTGACCTGAGAAAGGCCTTTGATACTGTTAATCACGATTACCTCTTATGTAAACTCCATCATTATGGAATCCGAGGCCATGCACTGGACTATATCCAATCCTATCTTAGTGATAGACACCAATGTGTAGCCATCAATAATATAATCTCTCCCATTCTACCAATAACCGTTGGAGTGCCACAGGGCAGCATCTTGGGACCCCTACTATTTCTTATATACATTAACGATCTGCCTAATGTCCCTAACATTCTGAAACCTATTTTGTTTGCTGATGATACTACCCTCATTTACTCCAACCCCAACCCACATACACTAAATGATGTTGTTAATAATGAATTAAAAAAAGTCCACTTATGGATGTCAACCAACAAACTAACACTTAACATAAAAAAGACCTACTACATCCTATTTGGAAGCAAATCTACAAATGCAATTCAGCTTCAGATTGACAATGTAAACATTAGCAATAAAAATGATGGAAAGTTTCTTGGCATATTCCTAGACAAGAGACTCAACTTCAGTACCCACATACAACACATAACTAAGAAAGTCTCTAAAACAGTTGGTATACTCTCCAAAATCAGATATTATGTTCCTAACTCTGATCTCATCTCTCTATATTATGCACTAATCTATCCCTATCTCAACTATGGTATCTGTGCATGGGGTTCAACCACTGCAAACCACCTCAAGTCCATCATCACCCAGCAAAAATCTGCTATCAGAATAATATCAAATTCTGCTTTCAGACAACACACAGCCCCCTTGTTTAACTCCCTAAACATAATCTCACTCCACAAATTCTCCTGTGTCAACTACATTTACAAAACCCTGTTCTTAAATGCAAATCCTTGTCTGAAACTCTTCCTGGACAGAGTTTCAGTCCTTCCTGTAATAGGACCCATTATCACCACACCAGAAATAAATTTCTCTTCGATATCCCCAGAGTTAAACTTAATCTGTGTAAACACTCTATGCAAATAAAGGGACCCAGTTTATGGAACTCACTCCCTACTGAATTGAAAAGCTGTTCAACTTTTACATCATTCAAAATCAATACTAAAAAGTACCTAATTTCATCTTCATAGTTTTTCACTTTTTGCCTTAAAATTGCACTGTATCTATTGCTACCCAATCTCCCAACCTTTATGTTCCCAATTTGAACATCTTTACCATTGAGATCATTGCTGTTTTCTTATATGTGCTGCCAATCTGTTGTATGGTGTTTATAAATCTTGTTTATCTGTATCTTTTGCTACCCAGTCTCCCAATCTTTATGTACCCATTCTGAACATCTTTACCATTGTGATCATTGCTGTCTTATATGTCCTGTCAATCTGCTGTATGGTGTCTATTAATCTTGTTTAAATTACTAATCAAGCTGTCAATGTAATCAATCAGAGCTTTAATATAACAATGTGCTTTAATATACTTACTTATCTCTCTCATCTCATTTTTCTCTTGTAATGTATCTTTCATTTATCAATTCTGACTGAAATTACCTACTTAAAATTATCTGCTAGATTAAGGACCTGCCCGAAACGCTGCGCGTACTAGTGGCTTTACAAGAATGTAAATACTGTACTATCCAATGTATTCTCACAAACCCAATGTACCTTCTTGTATATATATAAATAAAATAAAATAATAAAATAAAAAAATATATATCAAAAAAAGTTTCAAAAACTGTTGGCATTCTTTCTAAGATCAGATATAATGTACCACGCCCTGCCCTGGTGACTCTCTATTACTCCCTTATCTATCCATATCTCAACTATGGTATTTGTGCTTGGGGTTCTACTACCCAAAATCATTTACGTCCTCTTATTACCCAACATATTATGTACCACGCCCTGCCCTGGTTACTCTCTATTACTCCCTTATCTATCCATATCTCAACTATGGTATTTGTGCTTGGGGTTCTACTACCCAAAATCATTTACGTCCTCTTATTACCCAACATATTATGTACCACGCCCTGCCCTGGTTACTCTCTATTACTCCCTTATCTATCCATATCTCAACTATGGTATTTGTGCTTGGGGTTCTACTACCCAAAATCATTTACGTCCTCTTATTACCCAACATATTATGTACCACGCCCTGCCCTGGTGACTCTCTATTACTCCCTTATCTATCCATATCTCAACTATGGTATTTGTGCTTGGGGTTCTACTACCCAAAATCATTTACGTCCTCTTATTACCCAACATATTATGTACCACGCCCTGCCCTGGTTACTCTCTATTACTCCCTTATCTATCCATATCTCAACTATGGTATTTGTGCTTGGGGTTCTACTACCCAAAATCATTTACGTCCTCTTATTACCCAACATATTATGTACCACGCCCTGCCCTGGTTACTCTCTATTACTCCCTTATCTATCCATATCTCAACTATGGTATTTGTGCTTGGGGTTCTACTACCCAAAATCATTTACGTCCTCTTATTACCCAACACAAAGCTGCTATTAGGACAATATCCAACTCTGGCCCCAGACATCACTCGGTACCTCTACTCAAATCTCTGAATATGTTAGATATTAAGTCACTGCACATTCTCTCATGTGTATTATACATATATAAAACGCTGAACTGTAATCCCAATCCTGACCTCAAAAGCTTCATAGAAGGTTGTAACAGAACTCATGAGCACCACACCAGAAATAAATACAGTTTTGATATTCCTAGAGTACGACTTAATCAAACTAGAAATGCTCTTCAAATCAAGGGACCCAGAATGTGGAATGACCTTCCCAACCATGTTAAAGACTGTACCTCTCTCAACCAGTTTAAGATAAAAACGAAGCACTACCTAATAAATTCCCTGTAACCTTCCTTACCCCTCTGTTGTCAACCCATGTCTGTTTCTTTTTTCAAAACAACGCTGTTTGAATGTAATTTTCTGTTATAATTTGTAATTGTATTTGTGCTACTTTTTCAGCCATGTTCCCCCCTCTTTTATCTCTATTTTTATTTGTTCTCAACACATTTTATTCTTTATACCCACTAGTATTAAGCTTTAGTCTTTAATGTTTTTCCTGCCCGAAACGCTTTGCGTAATAGTGGCTTTAGGCATTGTATGTACTAGCTCTATCTATTAATCCAACAAACTTTGTAAAATCTCTTGTATGTATGTACCTTACCTAAATAAACATTTATTTATTTATTTATTTATTACCGACCACAGGATAGGTATGGGGTCCACTACCGCCCACAGGATAGGTATGGAGTCCACTATCACCCACAGGATGGGTATGGGGTCCACTATCATCCACAGGTAGGGTATGGGGTCCACTACCGCCCACAGGATACGTATGGGGTTCACTACCGCCCACAGGATAGGTATGGGGTCCACTACCGCCCAAAGGATAGGTATGGGGTCCACTATCACCCATAGGATTGGTATGGGGTCCACTACCGCCCACAAGATACGTATGGGGTCCACAACCGCCCACATGGTGGTTGTGGGGTCCACTACTGCCTACAGGCATGGCTATGGGGTCACTACTACCCACAGGATGGGTATGGGGGTCCACTACCGCTCACAGGATACGTATCGGATCCACAACCGCCCACAGGGTGGGAATGGGGGCCACGTCCACCCACAGGGTAGGTATGAGGTCCACTACAACACAAAGGGTAAGTATGAGGGGGGTCACTACTACCCACAGTATGGGTATGGGGTCACTATAACACCCACAGGATGGGCATGGGGTCCAGTACCGTCCAAAAGATTGGTATGGGGTGCACTACCGCCCACAGGATGGGTATGGGGTCCACTACCACCCACAAGATGGGTATGAGGTCCACTACCACCCCCAAGATGGGTATGGGGTCCACTACCACTCACAGGATGGGTATGGGGTTCACTATCACCCACAGGATGGTTATGGGGTCCACTACCACCCATAGAATGGGTATGGGGTTCACTACCACCCACAGGATGGGTGTGGGGTCCACTACCACCCACTAGAGGGGCATGGAGTCCACTAGCACCCACAAGATGGGTATGGGGTCCACTACCACCCACAAGATGGGTATGGGGGCCACTACCACCCACATGATGGGTATGGGGTTCACTACCACCCACTAGATGGGTATGGGGTCCACTAGCACCAATAGGATGGGTATGGGGTCCACTACCACCCACTAGATGGGCATGGAGTCCACTAGCACCCACAAGATGGGTATGGGGTCCACTATCACCCACAAGATGGGTATGGGGTCTACTACAACCCACAGGATGGGTATGGGGTCCACCACCACCCACAGGATGGGTATGGGGTCCACTACCACCCACTAGATGGGTATGGGGTCTACTAGCACTCACAAGATGGGTATGGGATCCACTACCTCCCACAGGAAGTGTATGGGGTCCACTACCACCAACTAGATGGGTATGGGGTCCACTCCCTTCCACAGGATGGGACTGGGGTCCACTATCACTCACGGGCTAGGGCATGGGGGCAACTACAGCTCAAGGATAGATATAAATTCCACTACTTCCCACGGGGTGTTGGCGTTGGGAGTGGTGTTGGTGTTGGGAGTGGTGTTGGTGTTGGGAGTGGTTGTGGTGTTGGGAGTGGTGGTGGTGTTGGGTGTGGTGGTTGTGTTGGTAGTGGTGGTGGTGTTAGGAGTGGTGGTGGTGTTGGGAGTGGTGTCAGTGTTGGGAGTGGTTGTGGTGTTGGGAGTGGTGGTGGTGTTGGGTGGGGTGGTGGTGTTGGTAGTGGTGGTGGTGTTAGGAGTGGTGGTGGTGTTTTGGGAGTGGTGGTGGTGTTGGAAGTGGTGGTGGTGTTGGGAGTGGTGGTGGTGTTGGGAGTGGTGGTGGTGTTGGTAGTGGTGGTGGTGTTGGGAGTGGTGGTGGTGTTGGGAGTGGTGGTGGTGTTGAGAGTGGTGGTGGTGTTGGTAGTGGTGTTGGTGTTGGGAGTGGTGGTGGTGTTGGGAGTGGTGGTGGTGTTGGGAGTGGTGTTGCTGTAGGGAGTAGTGCTGGTGTCGTGAGTGGTGGTGGTGTTGGGAGTGGTGGTGGTGTTGGGAGTGGTAGTGGTGATGGGAGTGGTGGTGGTGTTGGGAGTGGTGGTGGTGTTGGGAGTGGTGGTGGTGTTGGGAGTGGTGGTGGTGTTGGTAGTGGTGGTGGTGTTGGTAGTGGTGGTGGTGTTGGGAGTGGTGGTGGTGTTGGGAGTGGTGGTGGTGTTGGTAGTAGTGGTGGTGGTGTTGGGAGTGGTGGTGGTGTTGGTAGTAGTGGTGGTGGTGTTGGTAGTAGTGGTGGTGGTGTTGGGAGTGGTGGTGGTGTTGGTAGTAGTGGTGGTGGTGTTGGTAGTAGTGGTGGTTAGTGTTGGGAGGAGTGGTGGTGGTGTTGGTAGTAGTGGTGGTGTTGGGAGTGGTGGTGGTGTTGGTAGTAGTGGTGGTGTTAGGAGTGGTGGTGGTGTTGGTAGTGGTGGTGGTGTTTGGAGTCGTGGTGGTGTTGGTAGTGGTGGTGGTGTTGGGAGTGGTGGTGGTGTTGGGAGTAGTGGTGGTGTTGAGAGTGATGGTGGTGTTGGGAGTGGTGGTGGTGTTGGTAGTGGTGGTGGTGTTGGGAGTGGTGGTGGTGTTGGGAGTGGTGGTGGTGTTGGGAGTGGTGGTGGTGTTGGAGTGGTGGTGTTGGGAGTAGTGCTGGTGTTGGTAGTGGTAGTAGTGATGGGAGTGGTGGTGGTGTTGGTAGTGGTAGTGGTGTTGGGAGTGGTGGTGGTGTTGGGAGTGGTGGTGGTGTTGGTAGTGGTGGTGGTGATGGGAGTGGTAGTAGTGATGGGAGTGGTGGTGGTGTCGTGAGTGGTGGTGGTGTTAGGAGTGGTGGTGGTGATGGGAGTGGTGGTGGTGTCGTGAGTTGTGGTGGTGTTAGGAGTGGTGGTGGTGATGGGAGTGGTGGTGGTGTCGTGAGTGGTGGTGTTGGTAGTAGTGGTGGTGGTGTTGGGAGTGGTGGTGGTGTTGGTAGTAGTGGTGGTGTTGGGAGTGGTGGTGGTGTTGGTAGTAGTGGTGGTGTTAGGAGTGGTGGTGGTGTTGGGAGTGTGGTGGTGATGGGAGTGGTAGTGGTGATGGGAGTGGTGGTGGTGTTGGGAGTGGTGGTGGTGTTGGGAGTGGTGGTGGTGTTGGGAGTGGTGGTGGTGTTGGGAGTGGTGGTGGTGTTGGGAGTGGTGGTGGTGTTGGGAGTGGTGGTGGTGTTGGGAGTGGTGGTGGTGTTGGTAGTAGTGGTGGTGGTGTTGGTAGTAGTGGTGGTGGTGTTGGGAGTGGTGGTGGTGTTGGGAGTGGTGGTGGTGTTGGTAGTAGTGGTGGTGGTGTTGGGAGTGGTGGTGGTGTTGGGAGTGGTGGTGGTGTTGGGAGTGGTGGTGGTGTTGGTAGTGGTAGTAGTGATGGGAGTGGTGGTGGTGTTGGTAGTGGTAGTGGTGTTGGGAGTGGTGGTGGTGTTGGGAGTGGTGTTGGTAGTGGTGGTGGTGATGGGAGTGGTAGTAGTGATGGGAGAGCTGGTGGTGTCGTGAGTGGTGGTGGTGTTAGGAGTGGTGGTGGTGATGGGAGTGGTGGTGGTGTCGTGAGTGGTGGTGGTGTTAGGAGTGGTGGTGGTGGTGTTGGAAGTGGTGGTGGTGATGGTAGTAGTGGTGGTGATGGGAGTGGTGGTGGTGTAGTGAGTGGTGGAGGTGTTAGGAGTGGTGGTGGTGTTGGGAGTGGTGGTGGTGATGGTAGTAGTGGTGGTGTTGGGAGTGGTGGTGGTGTTGGTAGTAGTGGTGGTGATGGGAGTAGTGGTGGTGTTGGGAGTGGTGGTGGTGATGAGAGTGGTGGTGGTGTCGTGAGTGGTGGTGGTGTCGTGAGTGGTGGTGGTGTTAGGAGTGGTGGTGGTGGGAGTGGTGGTGGTGTTGGGAGTGGTAGTGGTGTCGTGAGTGGTGGTGGTGTTAGGAGTGGTGGTGGTGATGGGAGTGGTAGTAGTGATGGGAGTGGTGGTGGTGTCGTGAGTGGTGGTGGTGATGGTAGTAGTGGTGGTGTTGGGAGTGGTGGTGGTGTTGGTAGTAGTGGTGGTGATGGGAGTAGTGGTGGTGTTGGGAGTGGTGGTGGTGATGAGAGTGGTGGTGGTGTCGTGAGTGGTGGTGGTGTCGTGAGTGGTGGTGGTGTTAGGAGTGATGGTGGTGTTGGGAGTGGTGGTGGTGTTAGGAGTGGTGGTGGTGTTGGGAGTGGTGGTGGTGTTGGGAGTGGTGGTGGTGATGGGAGTGGTGGTGGTGTTGGTAGTGGTGGTGGTGTTGGGAGTGGTGGTGGTGTTGGTAGTGGTGGTGGTGTTGGTAGTGGTAGTAGTGATGGGAGTGGTGGTGGTGTTGGGAGTGGTGGTGGTGTTAGTAGTAGTAGTAGTGATGGGATTGGTGGTGGTGTTGGGAGTGGTGGTGTTGAGAGTGGTGGTGGTGTTGGGAGTGGTGTTGGTGTTGGGAGTGGTGGTGGTGTTGGGAGTGGTAGTGGTGTCGTGAGTGGTGGTGGTGTTGGGAGTGGTGGTGGTGTTAGGAGTGGTGGTGGTGTTGGGAGTGGTGGTGGTGTTGGTAGTGGTGGTGGTGTTGGGAGTGGTGGTGGTGTTGGTAGTGGTGGTGGTGTTGGGATTGGTGGTGGTGTTGAGAGTGGTGGTGGTGTTGGGAGTGGTGTTGGTGTTGGGAATGGTGGTGGTGTTGGGAGTGGTAGTGGTGTCGTGAGTGGTGGTGGTGTTGGGAGTGGTGGTGGTGTTAGGAGTGGTGGTGGTGTTGGGAGTGGTGGTGGTGTTGGTAGTGGTGGTGGTGTTGGGAGTGGTGGTGGTGTTGGTAGTGGTGGTGGTGTTGGGAGTGGTGGTGGTGTTGGTAGTGGTGGTGGTGTTGGTAGTGGTGGTGGTGTTGGTAGTGGTAGTGGTGATGGGAGTGGTGGTGGTGTTGGGAGTAGTGGTGGTGTTGGGAGTGGTGGTGGTGTTAGGAGTGGTGGTGGTGTTGGTAGTGGTGGTGGTGTTGGTAGTAGTGGTGGTGTTTGTAGTAGTGGTGGTGTTGGTAGTGGTGGTGGTGTTGGTAGTGGTAGTGGTGATGGGAGTGGTGGTGGTGTTGGGAGTGGTAGTGGTGTTGGGAGTGGTGGTGGTGTTGGGAGTGGTGGTGGTGTTGGTAGTGGTGGTGGTGTTGGTAGTAGTGGTGGTGTTGGGAGTGGTGGTGGTGTTGGGAGTGGTGGTGGTGTTGGGAGTGGTGGTGGTGTTAGGAGTGGTGGTGGTGTTGGGAGTGGTGGTGGTGTTGGGAGTGGTGGTGGTGTTGGTAGTGGTGGTGGTGTTGGGAGTGGTGGTGGTGTTGGGAGTGGTGGTGGTGTTGGGAGTGGTGGTGGTGTTGGGAGTGGTGGTGGTGTTGGTAATAGTGGTGGTGATGGGAGTGGTGGTGGTGTTGGTAGTAGTGGTGGTGTTGGGAGTGGTGGTGGTGTTGGTAGTGGTGGTGGTGTTGAGAGTGGTGGTGGTGTTGGGAGTGGTGGTGGTGTTGGGAGTGGTGGTGGTGTTGGGAGTGGTGGTGGTGTTAGGAGTGGTGGTGGTGTTGGGAGTCGTGGTGGTGTTGGTAGTGGTAGTGGTGATGGGAGTGGTGGTGGTGTTGGGAGTGGTGGTGGTGTTAGGAGTGGTGGTGGTGTTGGGATTGGTGGTGGTGTTGGTAGTGGTGGTGGTGTTGGTAGTAGTGGTGGTGTTGGGAGTGGTGGTGGTGTTGGGAGTGGTGGTGGTGTTGGGAGTGGTGGTGGTGTTAGGAGTGGTGGTGGTGTTGGGAGTGGTGGTGGTGTTGGTAGTAGTGGTGGTGATGTTGGTAGTAGTGGTGGTGGTGTTGGGAGTGGTGGAGGTGTTGGTAGTAGTGGTGGTGGTGTTGGCAGTAGTGGTGGTGGTGTTGGGTGTGGTGGTGGTGTTGGGAGTGGTGGTGGTGTTGGTAGTAGTGGTGGTGTTGGGAGTGGTGCTGGTGTTGGTAGTAGTGGTGGTGTTGGGAGTGGTGGTGGTGTTGGTAGTGGTGGTGGTGTTGGGAGTGGTGATGGTGTTGGTAGTGGTGGTGGTGTTGGGAGTGGTGGTGGTGTTGGGAGTGGTGGTGGTGATGGGAGTGGTGGTGGTGTTGGGAGTGGTGGTGGTGTTGGGAGTGGTGGGGGTGTTAGAAGTGGTGGTGGTGTCGTGAGTGGTGGTGGTGTTAGGAGTGGTGGTGGTGTTGGGAGTGGTGGTGGTGTTGGTAGTGGTAGTGGTGGTGGGAGTGGTGGTGGTGTTGGGAGTGGTGGTGGTGTTAGGAGTGGTTGTGGTGTTGGAAGTGGTGGTGGTGTTGGTAGTGGTGGTGGTGTTGGTAGTAGTGGTGGTGTTGGGAGTGGTGGTGGTGTTGGGAGTGTTGGTGGTGTTGGGAGTGGTGGTGGTGTTAGGAGTGGTGGTGGTGTTGGGAGTGGTGGTGGTGTTGGTAGTGGTGGTGGTGTTGGTAGTAGTGGTGGTGTTGGTAGTGATGGTGGTGTTGGGAGTGGTTGTGGTGTTGGGAGTGGTGGTGGTGTTGGGAGTGGTGGTGGTGTTGGTAGTAGTGGTGGTGGTGTTGGGAGTGGTGGTGGTGTTGGTAGTAGTGGTGGTGGTCTTGGTAGTAGTGGTGGTGGTGTTGGGAGTGGTGGTGGTGTTGGTAGTAGTGGTGGTGTTGGGAGTAGTGGTGGTGTTGGTAGTAGTGGTGGTGTTGGGAGTGGTGGTGGTGTTGTTAGTGGTGGTGGTGTTGGGAGTGGTGGTGGTGTTGGTAGTGGTGGTGGTGTTGGGAGTGGTGGTGGTGTTGGGAGTGGTGGTGGAGTTGGGAGTGGTGGTGGTGTTGGTAGTGGTGGTGGTGTTGGGAGTGGTGGTGGTATTGGGAGTGGTGGGGGTGTTGGGAGTGGTGTTGGATTTGGGAGTAGTGCTGGTGTCGTGAGTGGTGGTGGTGTTGGGAGTGGTGGTGGTGTTGGGAGTGGTGGTGGTGATGGGAGTGGTGGTGGTGTTGGGAGTGGTGGTGGTGTTGGGAGTGGTGGTGGTGTTGGGAGTGGTGGTGGTGTTGGGAGTGGTGGTGGTGTTGGGAGTGGTGGTGGTGTTGGGAGTGGTGGTGGTGTTGGGAGTGGTGGGGGTGTTGGGAGTGGTGTTGGATTTGGGAGTAGTGCTGGTGTCGTGAGTGGTGGTGGTGTTGGGAATGGTGGTGGTGTTGGGAGTGGTGGTGGTGTTGGGAGTGGTGGTGGTGATGGGAGTGGTGGTGGGGTTGGGAGTGGTGGTGGTGTTGGGAGTGGTGGTGGTGTTGGGAGTGGTGGTGGTGTTGGGAGTGGTGGTGGTGTTGGGAGTGGTGGTGGTGTTGGGAGTGGTGGTGGTGTTGGGAGTGGTGGTGGTGTTGGGAGTTGTAGTGGTGTCGTGAGTGGTGGTGGTGTTGGGAGTAATGGTGGTGTTAGTAGTGGTATTGGTGATGGGAGTGGTAGTGGTGTCGTGAGTGGTGGTGGTGTTGGGAGTGGTGGTGGTGTTGGGAGTGGTAGTGGTGTCGTGAGTGGTGGTGGTGTTGGGAGTGGTGGTGGTGTTAGTAGTGGTATTGGTGTTGGGAGTGGTGGTGGTGCTGGGAGTGGTGGTGGTGTTGGGAGTGGTGGTGGTGTTGGGAGTGGTGGTGGTGTTGGGAGTGGTGGTGGTGTTGGGAGTGGTGGTTGTGTTGGGAGTGGTGGCAGAGTTGGGAGTGGTGGTGGTGTTGGGAGTGGTGGTTGTGTTGGGAGTGGTGGTGGTGTTAGGAGTGGTGGTGGTGTTGGGAGTGGTGGTGGTGTTGGGAGTGGTGGTGGTGTTGGGAGTGGTAGTGGTGATGGGAGTGGTGGTGGTGTTGGGAGAGGTGGTGGTGTTGGTAGTGGTGGTGGTGTTGGGAGTGGTGGTGGTGTTGGTAGTGGTATTGGTGATGGGAGTGGTGGTGGTGTTGGTAGTGGTATTGGTGTTGGGAGTGGTGGTGGTGTTGGGAGTGGTAGTGGTGTCGTGAGTGGTGGTGGTGTTGGGAGTGGTGGTGGTGTTAGTAGTGGTATTGGTGTTGGGAGTGGTGGTGGTGTTGGGAGTGGTGGTGGTGTTGGGAGTGGTGGTGGTGTTGGGAGTGGTGGTTGTGTTGGTAGTAGTGGTGGTGTTGGGAGTGGTGGTGGTGTTGGGAGTGGTTGTTGTGTTGGTAGTGGTGGTGGTGTTAGGAGTGGTGGTTGTGTTGGTAGTGGTGGTGGTGATGGGAGTGGTGGTGGTGTTGGGAGTGGTGGTGGTGTTGGGAGTGGTGGTGGTGTTGGGAGTGGTGGTGGTGTTGGGAGTGGTGGTGGTGTTGGGAGTGGTGGTGGTGTTGGTAATAGTGGTGGTGATGGGAGTGGTGGTGGTGTTGGTAGTAGTGGTTGTGTTGGGAGTGGTGGTGGTGTTGGTAGTGGTGGTGGTGTTGAGAGTGGTGGTGGTGTTGGGAGTGGTGGTGGTGTTGGGAGTGGTGGTGGTGTTGGGAGTGGTGGTGGTGTTAGGAGTGGTGGTGGTGTTGGGAGTTGTGGTGGTGTTGGTAGTGGTAGTGGTGATGGGATTGGTGGTGGTGTTGGGAGTGGTGGTGGTGTTAGGAGTGGTGGTGGTTTTGGGAGTGGTGGTGGTGTTGGTAGTGGTGGTGGTGTTGGTAGTAGTGGTGGTGTTGGGAGTGGTGGTGGTGTTGGGAGTGGTTGTGGTGTTGGGAGTGGTGGTGGTGTTAGGAGTGGTGGTGGTGTTGGGAGTGGTGGTGGTGTTGGTAGTAGTGGTGGTGGTGTTGGTAGTAGTGGTGGTGATGTTGGGAGTGGTGGAGGTGTTGGTAGTAGTGGTGGTGGTGTTGGTAGTAGTGGTGGTGGTGTTGGGAGTGGTGGTGGTGTTGGGAGTGATGGTGGTGTTGGTAGTAGTGGTGGTGTTGGGAGTGGTGGTGGTGTTGGTAGTAGTGGTGGTGTTGGGAGTGGTGGTGGTGTTGGGAGTGGTGGTGGTGTTGGTAGTGGTGGTGGTGTTGGGAGTGGTGGTGGTGTTGGTAGTGGTGGTGGTGTTGGTAGTGGTGGTGGTGTTGGTAGTAGTGGTGGTGTTGGTAGTAGTGGTGGTGTTGGGAGTGGTGGTGGTGTTGGGAGTGGTGGTGGTGTTGGGAGTGGTGGTGGTGTTGGGAGTGGTGGTGGTGTTGGTAGTAGTGGTGGTGTTGGGAGTGGTGGTGGTGTTGGTAGTAGTGGTGGTGTTGGGAGTGGTGGTGGTGTTGGGAGTGGTGGTGGTGTTGGGAGTGGTGGTGGTGTTGGTAGTGGTGGTGGTGTTGGGAGTGGTGGTGGTGTTGGTAGTGGTGGTGGTGTTGGTAGTGGTAGTGGTGATGGGAGTGGTGGTGGTGTTGGGAGTGGTGGTGGTGTTGGGAGTGGTGGTGGTGTTGGAAGTGGTGGTGGTGTTGGTAGTGGTGGTGGTGTTGGTAGTAGTGGTGGTGTTGGGAGTGGTGGTGGTGTTGGGAGTGGTGGTGGTGTTGGGAGTGGTGGTGGTGTTAGGAGTGGTGTTGGTGTTGGGAGTGGTGGTGGTGTTGGTAGTGGTGGTGGTGTTGGTAGTAGTGGTGGTGTTGGTAGTGATGGTGGTGTTGGGAGTAGTGGTGGTGTTGGGAGTGGTGGTGGTGTTGGGAGTGGTGGTGGTGTTGGTAGTAGTGGTGGTGGTGTTGGTAGTAGTGGTGGTGGTCTTGGTAGTAGTGGTGGTGGTGTTGGGAGTGGTGGTGGTGTTGGTAGTAGTGGTGGTGTTGGGAGTGGTGGTGGTGTTGGGAGTGGTGGTGGTGTTGGGAGTTGTAGTGGTGTCGTGAGTGGTGGTGGTGTTGGGAGTGATGGTGGTGTTAGTAGTGGTATTGGTGATGGGAGTGGTAGTGGTGTCGTGAGTGGTGGTGGTGTTGGGAGTGGTGGTGGTGTTGGGAGTGGTAGTGTTGTCGTGAGTGGTGGTGGTGTTAGTGGTGGTGGTGTTAGGAGTGGTGGTGGTGTTGGTAGTGGTGGTGGTGTTGGGAGTGGTGGTGGTGTTGGGAGTTGTGGTGGTGTTGGGAGTGGTGGTGGTGTTGGTAGTGGTGGTGGTGTTGGGAGTGGTGGTGGTGTTAGGAGTGGTGGGGGTGTTGGGAGTGGTGTTGGATTTGGGAGTAGTGCTGGTGTCGTGAGTGGTGGTGGTGTTGGGAGTGGTGGTGGTGTTGGGAGTGGTGGTGGTGTTGGGAGTGGTGGTGGTGATGGGAGTGGTGGTGGTGTTGGGAGTGGTGGTGGTGTTGGGAGTGGTGGTGGTGTTGGGAGTGGTGGTGGTGTTGGGAGTGGTGGTGGTGTTGGGAGTGGTGGTGGTGTTGGGAGTGGTGGTGGTGTTGGGAGTGGTGGTGGTGTTGGGAGTGGTGGTGGTGTTGGGAGTTGTAGTGGTGTCGTGAGTGGTGGTAGTGTTGGGAGTGATGGTGGTGTTAGTAGTGGTATTGGTGATGGGAGTGGTAGTGGTGTCGTGAGTGGTGGTGGTGATGGGAGTGGTGGTGGTGTTGGGAGTGGTGGTGGTGTTGGGAGTGGTGGTGGTGTTGGGAGTGGTAGTGGTGATGAGAGTGGTGGTGGTGTTGGGAGTGGTGGTGGTGTTGGGAGTGGTGGTGGTGTTGGGAGTTGTAGTGGTGTCGTGAGTGGTGGTGGTGTTGGGAGTGATGGTGGTGTTAGTAGTGGTATTGGTGATGGGAGTGGTAGTGGTGTCGTGAGTGGTGGTGGTGTTGGGAGTGGTGGTGGTTTTGGGAGTGGTAGTGGTGTCGTGAGTGGTGGTGGTGTAGGGAGTGGTGGTGCTGTTAGTAGTGGTATTGGTGTTGGGAGTGATGGTGGTGTTGGGAGTGGTGGTGGTGTTGGGAGTGGTGGTGGTGTTGGGAGTGGTGGTGGTGTTGGGATTGGTGGTGGTGTTGGGAGTGGTGGTTGTGTTGGGAGTGGTGGTGGTGTTGGGAGTGGTGGTGGTGTTGGGAGTGGTGGTTGTGTTGGGAGTGGTGGTGGTGTTAGGAGTGGTGGTGGTGTTGGGAGTGGTGGTGTTGGGAGTGGTGGTGGTGTTGGGAGTGGTAGTGGTGATGGGAGTGTTGGTGGTGTTGGGAGTGGTGGTGGTGTTGGTAGTGGTGGTGGTGTTGGGAGTGGTGGTGGTGTTGGTAGTGGTATTGGTGATGGGAGTGGTGGTGGTGTTGGTAGTGGTATTGGTGTTGGGAGTGGTGGTGGTGTTGGGAGTGGTAGTGGTGTCGTGAGTGGTGGTGGTGTTGGGAGTGGTGGTGGTGTTAGTAGTGGTATTGGTGTTGGGAGTGGTGGTGGTGTTGGGAGTGGTGGTGGTGTTGGGAGTGGTGGTGGTGTTGGGAGTGGTGGTTGTGTTGGTAGTGGTGGTGGTGTTGGGAGTGGTGGTGGTGTTGGGAGTGGTTGTTGTGTTGGTAGTGGTGGTGGTGTTGGGAGTGGTGGTGGTGTTGGTAGTGGTGGTGGTTGTTATATAAAATGGTGGGCTTGCTATGGGGAAACTAGTGCTATTCATGGGTAAGGTCAGTCAGAATAAAGATGTATCTATTTGGAGAGATCAGTAAGGCGCGGCCCCCATGGAAACTAGAAGTAGTGCTGACTACTTGGCTACACAACAAGGTCAGTCTAGGTAATGATCAAGATCTCCTACACAGGAAGAACGATACTCTTATAATTCATCTACTTATTTATTAACTCCTTATCAGCCCCCCATATACATTCACACCAATAACAATGATAATAACTTTACTACACTACCTTACGTTAAAAGCCTTGGTCCACATAAGCAGGATGCAAGGTTTTACACTTAACACAAGCTAGGGTAAAGCTCTACTATTGAATTACTTGAAGTTAGAGTCAGCTTAGGGTAGGGGGACCACGTAGTTCCAATGGAACCCCCTTTAGAATAACTAGTAATATAACCTCTAAAAACACCTACTACACACAAAATATACTACTCTACACATAGAACATGAGGATGCCAGAGATTGAATAATGTACACAGTATATACTTCCACTGAAGAACCCAGGGTCGTAACACTCCTCCCCCCTTCAGAGAGAAGTGGTAGAAAGAAGTAGAGAAAAAAAATGTGACTACTAGAATAGTAGTCATATTTTTTTGTAAGAGTATACAGAAAATAAAAAGAAAAAACATATAACAAAAAAAAAATCAATCAAAAACAACAATTTCTCTGCAAGAAAAATACAAAGGAGTTCTCTGAAAGAAAAAAAAAAAAAAAAAAAAAAAAAAATCAGGGAAGTAAATAATTTGGACACAGAATATTTAATGTCACAGAACCTAAAAAAAAATAACTAAAGCATGATAGTTGGTACATGGCTTCCTGTGGCCTAGATGCATGTTATTCCGGCAACCTGGACAGAGCGTCGGCCATCACGTTGAGTCGGCCCGGTAGTGGGTAATGGAAAGATTGAAGTCCTGTAGGTACAACGCCCACCTGAGGGTGCGTTTATTCTTCCCCTTCATCTGAGTCAGGAAGACTAGTGGGTTATGGTCCGTGTACACTTCCACTATATTACCTGTGAGGTAAACTTCAAACTTTTTACATGTTAACACTAGCGCCAATGCCTCTTTTTCTACCACTGAATAATTGCGCTGCGCCTTGTCAAATTTCACAGAGTAATAATATACTGGGTGTTCCACCTGATCATCCCCAGTTTGCAACAACACTGCACCAGGACCCGAGTCAGACGCGTCAACATGAATTTTAAACGGTCGGTCGAACCTTGGACTAGCAAGCACTGGGGCGGAAGCTAAGATCAATTTAAAATTTTTAAATGCCTCTGCACAGTCTGATGACCACTTAAATTTAATGGCCTTCCGCAACAAGTCTGTGAGAGAAGTGGCAACACAGGAAAAGTTCTGACAAAAGCGTCGATAGTACGCACACATACCGATAAATCTTTGAACGTCCTTTTTAGACTTTAGCACCGGATACTCCAGAATGGCACTGATTTTATCTTGCCGAGGTAACACTTTTCCTTGGCCCACTTCATAACCGAGGTATGTCACTGTGCCTTGGCCAAAATGACACTTTTTTGCATTTAAGGTAAGATTTGCCTTTTTCAAGATTGCGAACAACTGGCGTAACCTAGCTATGTGGTCAGCCCAATTACTGCCAAAGAGCACGATATCATCTAAATACGCCCGACAATTTGGCACATTAGCAAGTAATGAGTTCATTACCCTCTAGAACGTGGCAGGGGCATTACGCAAGCCGAACGGTAACACTTGATACTCAAAAACCCCCTCGGGTGTCACGAACGCAGTTAGTTGTTTAGCACATTCAGTGAGTGGGATTTGATAATATCCCCTCGAGAGGTCGAATTTCGAGACGTACTTGGCGTTTCCCAGCTCGTCGATACAATCCTCGAGGAGGGGCAGCGGGTAGGCATCCACAATGGTCACCTTGTAGAGCTGCTGATAGTCGGTGCATAATCGCCAGGAGCCGTC
The DNA here is from genome assembly GCF_040958095.1 of Procambarus clarkii. Classification (NCBI taxonomy): domain Eukaryota; kingdom Metazoa; phylum Arthropoda; class Malacostraca; order Decapoda; family Cambaridae; genus Procambarus; species Procambarus clarkii. The sequence goes on from NC_091162.1 coordinate 34,666,458, forward strand.
AGGTTTGGGGACCAAAAGGCAGGGCGAGCACCAAGAGCCCTGGCTCGGCCGGATGAGGCCGTGCTGGAGCAAGAAGTTCTCCTCCTTCCGTACGATGGCCTTCTTTTCTGGACTCATCCGATAGGGTTGAAGGCGAATGGGGGTGTAGTCCGTCAACTCGACATCATGGCAAATGGCATCAGTCTGGATCGGGACCTCCCCGAACAGACTGTAGAATTCATCAAGCAACGACTGCACCTCTTCACGTTGGGCCATCTGCAAATGGGACAGTCCCTCCTCCACAGTATTCACAGAACTAGAATTATTGAAAATGAGATTAGTTGGGTCCCCAGAACAATCATCCCCTTCCTCACTGGAAATGGAAACATTGGTTAGTGCAATGGGCCTGGGAACTTCTTCAGCCAATTTACATGTACGAGCATTACCTGGTTACGCTTGTCAGAGTGCCTCACTTTGTACGTGAGGTCCCCAGTCTTTTCTGTCACGATGTAGGGGCCTTCCTACTTGTGGGACATAGTGTTCCCTAGTCGAGGCTTTAATACCAGGACAGGGTCGCCAGGCTAAAATACCCGCAACTTAGATTTAGCATCATTACGGTCTTTCATCTTTTCTTGGGCCTTCCCAAGATACTTTAGTGCCGCCGCCTTGCAGTCCTTGAGTCTCTGGTGGTGTTGCGCAAAGAAAGCCGAACCTTCGGTTAACGTTACGTTCCCTAACAGATTCTCCTGTAACATTTGCAAGGGTCCACGCACTTTATGGCTAAAGACTAACTCAAAAGGAGAACAACCCAGTGAACTTTGTAACCCCTCTCTAGCTGCAAACAAAACATACAGTAAATTCTCATCCCAGAAGGTGTGGGAACTCTCGCACGATGTCTTCAACATCTGCTTCATAGTTAGATGGAAACGTTCAATTACCCCCTGACTCTGTGGATGGTATGGGCTGGAAACCTTATGAGTTATTCCATGGTCCTTACAAAATTGCTCAAAAATATCAGACTTAAAGTTAGTACCATTGTCAGTTTGCACGACCCGAGGCAGTCGAAAAGTGGAGAAAAATTGCAACACACGAGCAACAACAGTTTTTGCTCGGATGTTCCTTACAGCAAAAGCCTCTGGGTAACGAGTAGTGATACACATCATCGTGATTAGGTAAATATTACCAGACTTAGTTCTAGGTAATGGTCCAACACAGTCCATTACCACATGAGAAAATGGTTCCTTTAGCACGACAATAGGCCTTAGAGGAGCTTTAGGTGGAGTCTGGTTTGGTTTCCCAACCAGTTGACAAACAATACACACATTACAAAATTTTGCCATATCGCTTTTCAGCTTGGGCCAGAAAAAATACTTTAAAATTTTGTGATACGTAATATTAATACCTTGATGTCCCCCCATAGGATCATCATAAGCATCTGCCAAAACTCTTTCTCTATAGCAGGTCGGCAACATAACCTGGTGGACTACCTCCCACTCATTTGACAAGGGAGCACTCTGTGGTCTCCATTTTCTCATCAAAATCCGATCATTGTAGTAGTACCCAGTTGCTGCGTCTACAATTTCCTCCATAGAGACGGCTGTCTCATGACAATCTGCAAGAGTGGGGTCAGCTTTCTGTAACTCACTCAAGGAGGCATCTAGGCCTTGGTCAGATGCCATTGGCTGAGGCTCAACAGTGTTCTCCTCCACCTCTCCACTACTCTCGGTAGATGGCGGTGGCAGGCTCTCCACAATGTCCTCGGCCACGTCATCGAGTCGGGCCATGAATGTGTCCGCGAGGTCCACTTGGTTTTCACCACTCGGAAAGTTCCTCGTGTCCTCGGGATTTACCACCTTGGCAAGCACAAGGCTGCCCTTACATTTAAGTCCCATAGACCTGGTCACCGCGCACGCAGGGTACACAACATTATCCTCTGCGGCGGGTGGATCCAGGCAAACCTTAGGGGTAGGCAACATTATAGGCAGTCTGGAGTCCCCTACCTTATCCCCTGCTAAATCATTACCAACTATTACATCAACATTAGGGAAAGGTAGGTATGAAGTGACTCCAACTGTACAAACACCCTTGTGGAAATCAGATTCCAGGGTAACCTTATGGAGGGGTACTACTCGAGTATCACTAGTGACACCCTCGACCAGTACCACCTCTCCAGTGTTGAGAGTGTTGGCACCTTGCAACACACTCTCTAAAATTAAAGTCTGGATGGCACCGGTGTCTCGGAAGATCACCACGTCCTTCCACGAAGAACCCTCAGACAGAAGTAGTCTCCCTTTCGATAAGAATGGGGTAAGCAAGTCCAACCACTGTGGATTGGAGGTCTTACTTCCTAACCCTTCCGAAGGCCTCAAGCCCTGTGTCACAACTAGAGCATTGGGTCTTTTTTCCGGGTACAGTTGCCGACAACGGCTAATAGTGTGGTTTGGACATTTACAGTGACCACAAAAACGTCGGGGAGAAAAGACATTACTAACAGAATTACCCTTCGGTTCACCCTTAGGTACCGTGGAGCTAGACACTTTAACAGGGTTAATTATGTCTGAAACAGAAGGTGCATTAGTTAAAGGGTTAGAATGAGCTAGTCTGGACTGGCTGCGGGTATAAGTTTTGCTACTCTGTGGGGTATAATTATTTTTATTGGGCCTTTTGCCTGCCAATTGGTAGTTTTCTGCCAACTTGGCCAAATCCCCTATTTTAGAATTTACCTCTACCCTTCCTCTTATATACTGAGCTACAATGTCTGGCATACTATCTATAAACTGTTCTATTAACATACTATTCTTAAGTGCCTCGTATGTTTCGGCTTTAGCCGAGTGAATCCATTTATCAAACAATCTAATTTGATCATTAGCAAATTCAGTGAGCGGTTGGTTGTGGGTAGGACTAAGGTTGCGATAAGCTTGGAGGTGAGCTTCAGGAGTAATTTCATATGCCCGCAAAATACGTTCCCTGACTTTATCATATTCAAAACACTCTTCATCAGGCATATTTATAAAAAATATCTTGGGCCGTACCCCTAAGTTTTCCCTGTAGGATTTTCACCCACTCTTCCTTAGGCCAGTTCATGGACATGGCCAATCTCTGAAAATGGTTGAAAAACCTTTCAGTGTCCGACTCGGAAAATTCAGGCAGGTTATGCTTTTTCTCATAATGCCTGGGGTTTGAATCCCCGGCAGGTGGAGGTCCAGTGGCATTTGCTCTAATTCTAGCCTCCTCGGTTTTGAGTCTTTGCTCCTCTAATTTTATTCTTGCTAACTCTAGAGCTAACTCTCTATCCCTATGAGCTGCACTTTCTGCTTTGCTAGGCTGGCATAAAGGTGTATCACTTGCCAATAGTTCTTCATCAATACAATGTTGTAATATTTCATTCACCAAAGTCCACTTTTTATCCGCGTCATTTAATTCTAGGTCAAATTCCTTGCCTAACAATACTAAATTAGACTTGGTAAGTTTCTTTATCTCTACCACTGAAGGCTCCCTTGCCAGTCTCTGCATTTCAGATGACATCACTAATAATTTTAGCTCCCAAACACAGGAAAAATTAAAAAATAAAAATTGGAAAAAAAAAACAAAAATTTGCACGGCCCCTAACACAAGTCCACACTAACCTTAATCGTGAAGGGATCCAGCTGGGTGTCCAGTCAGTGCAAGAATGTCCTTTGCTAGATGAGCTGGACCCTAGGCTAGCACACAACCGTTCTGCGGAAAACAAAAAATTTTAGTTTGGCACTCAAGAATCTAATTTTTTACAATTATAAAGTTCCTCCCGGACTGGCCAACCACTTGTTATAAAAAATGGTGGGCTGCTATGGGGAATCTAGTGCTATTCAGGGGTAAGGTCAGTCAGAATAAAGATGTATCTATTTGGGGAGATCAGTAAGGCCCGGCCCCCATGGAAACTAGAAGTAGTGCTGACTACTTGGCTACACAACAAGGTCAGTCTAGGGAATGATCAAGATCTCCTACACAGGAAGAACGATACTCTTATAATTCATGTACTTATTTATTAACCCCTTAACATCCCCCCCATATACATTCACACCAATAACAATAATAATAACTTTACCACACTACCTTACGTTAAAAGCCTTGGTCCACATAAGCAGGATACAAGGTTTTACACTGAACACAAGCTAGGGTAAAGCTCTACTATTGAATTACTTGAAGTTAGAGTCAGCTTAGGGTAGGGGGACCACGTGGTTCCAATGGAACCCCCTTTAGAATAACTAGTAATATAACCTCTAAAAACACCTACTACACACAAAATATACTACTCTACACATAGAACATGAGTATGCCAGAGATTGAATAATGTACACAGTATATACTTAGATTGAACAAGACACAGAAATAAGGAAACGAGGAGGAAGGGTAGGAGGATCCTGTCCACACCACTGCCAGCTCAGAAAAACATAGAGTCTCAGTCTCCTTCCCCCCAGCTGGCTCGCTGCCGGCAGACTGCTCAACTAATCGTACCGCAGCCCTATACCAAGTTTACTCAGGTTTCTTTACAAATGATTAGAAAGTATTAGTAAGCATAGTTGGTGCCTATGTTATTATTTAATAATCAACCCCCAGCTCAGTCTTTAAATGCTCTTTGAGAAACAAGAATAGTCTTACGTCTGGCAGGGAAGATACAAACAAAGACACATCAAGTTGCGTTTTGCTAATCTAACAGTAGCTTATTTAGTTCAGTTTTGACCTCTGGTTTCCACTGAAGAACCCAGGGTCGTAACAGTGGTGTTGGTAGTGGTGGTGGTGTTGGTAGTGGTGGTGGTGTTAGTAGTGGTGGTGGTGTTGAGAGTGGTGGTTGTGTTGGTAGTGGTGGTGGTGTTGGGAGTGGTGGTGGTGTTGGGAGTAGGTTGGGAGTTACAAGTAGAATGTTGGATTTCAAGAAAGAACAAGTATATACTATACCTAAAGCACTAATACGCACAGCGCTTTGGGCAAGATCTGGGAAAAACCTTAAAAACTAAGACTTAAGACTAATTGAGATCAATAGTATGAACTGAACTGACATATGTTAACATTTAGGAGATAAGGTAAGTTACAATTCAATTTCTTTCTTTATTATGCATCCCATACCCATCCCGTGGGCCAATTCCAATTTCTTTCTTTATTATGCACCCCATACCCATCCCGTGGGCGGTGGTGTAAAGGATTACAGAGGCACATAATCGGTTCAGGAACTGAACCCTCTAGTTCGTTTAGCTAAGCAAATAACAATGTTTGACGCTAGTTACAAAATTATCAATGTTGTATACACATGTACACACCCTCATACAAACATATACATATATATATACGTATACACATACGTATATATGTATGTGTATACGTATATATATATGTATATACACATACATATTTAATCACCCACACAAATACACACATCAATAATCTTTGTGTAACAAAAGACACAAAGAGGTGTCACAAGTGACGTTACAAGAGGCTCATAACAGTCACTATACAAGGCACTTTACATCTATAGTGAGTCACACAGTTACTTGTCTTGCTGCACACCCACCCAACTGGGCGGCAGCTTTACAGTCATGTGCTCCACACCCACCCAACTTGGCGGCATCTTTACAGTCATGTAAATCTTAGCTACCTATGTGCTTTCTATGTACCTTCTTGTATATGCATAAATAAATAAATAAATAAATAAATAAATAAATAATAAATAAATAAATAAATAAATAAATAAATAAATAAATAAATAAATAAAAATAAATGTGCTCCACACCCACCCAACTGGGCGGCAGCTTTAGAGTCATGTGCATGCATTACCTACAGTAAGCAAATTTTGGATACTTCGCTAAGATTTCGGGCAGCACATCATGTCGGAAAATCCGACACCATTTAATATATCATACAGACAGATAAGAGCTGTGTTGTATAAACAAGTTACCCATAGAAAACGTAACTTGTAGTGGAATTACCATCTAAAGAAAACGGGATATCATCACCACATACTATTATATTCTCCACCTATTATGGTGGGAATTATTCTTAAATACATTAGTCTTTGGACTTTACCATCATAAAAACATCTTATATAAATTAACTTAATTATCAATATTAAAGTAGAGTAAATGTGACCCTTCTATCACTTTCTGACATGTGGACAATGTAAGCCAGGCGTCAGAGGGAGGAAGGAGGGTAGCCATTGTTGTGTCACCTCCGAGACGTGTGGAGCAAATTCGGCTCCTATCATTCTGGACAATGTCGGCCAGTAACGTCAATAGTATGGAGTGTTAAACAGCCATTGTTTATATTGAGACCAGAGGCTCACACGGGAGCAAATTCGGCTCCTGTTAAATTTACTTGGACGTAGTGTTATGGAAACCAAAGGTGTACCATTTTTCAACACGCTGTCTACAAATTCAAGTTAAGTGTCTATCCGAAACCCGTTTATCATTCATTTATGGCCATTAATGTCAGGATATAGGGTGACCCGGTTAGATCACGTGGAAGCCTCAAACTAAAGGTAATTAAGCCAGGTCTTCAATGTTCCATGTACAGTTTTCTCTGAAATACTTGTCATATATAGGTTTCTGGCTTCACAGTTAGCGCCCTTTTGACAGGTCAAGACGAGGAAGAGTTTGTGCACCAGTTACTGGGTGATGGAAGCTGCCTCAAAGAGGATAATTTGGTGTCTACACCCTAGTTATACCTGGTGGACTAACCTGCTGTACTATAAGATAAGGAACCTCTTCAATGTATGTAGTTAATTCTGTAGTATGATTGGCTGCATATATATTAATTTAATAAACCCCCCTAATGTGTAGAGGATCGATTTGTGAGATTATGAGATTATTGCAGAAATACAGTCCACTTATCATTATACAAATTGCTATCGAAGTATATAAATTAACGTAAATATAAATTCATATAAATTAAATAAATATAAATCTCACAGGTCGGTTCCCACATTATTTGGTCATCTTCGAACCGGATGACGGATTATTTGATCCTTTGAACCCACATTTGGTCATCTTAGTACCGGATGAACCAGTTAACCAGTGGATTCATTAAATAAACTAGTGCAGTGTGATTTAAACAAAGCCAGTCAAAGACAGCGGCGAAGCCTCGTGGGAGCTCAGGAGCCTCCCTCAGCCCAGATCAGCTTCGTCAGCGGTTTCATGCACACCCACAGATTTGGTGGCGTGTTATTCTGTGAAATGACAGCGCTAATATAGAAGCCAGCCAAATTAGTGACTGTGTCGCGAGATTGTTCACGGATTTCGTGGTGTTACATTTCGCGAGAGATTATCTACGAATTTTGTGGAGTTTATTTCGCGAGGTCACTAATAATATTTAATACTTCTAGATAATATTAGAAGTTTTATAGAGGCTAATTAAGAGGCTATTATCAATAATTGTGTATATTATTTCTCCAAAATAGAGAATTATTTAATATATTGCACTAGTGATCTCAATATAATATTTACTAATTGCCAACCCACAACAGGGTAGGAAATTACCATTGACTAGTTGAACTATTATCGTTCATCCTAGTCCCATTATTACCATAGTCAGTTGTACTATATTGATCAACCTAACACCATTAATGAATGGTGCAGACCCTATTTTGGGTGTAATTTTTATCAACTCGAATTGAGTTGTATATATAATAATTTACTTATGATCATTACACCTTTGAGTGATTAATTAGTGTCTCTACCATCCTAGGGTGATATAGAAGAGCTAACCTAAAGGTACTTCCAGTGACACTGGTTTATCACTCAAATCATTAGTGTGTATGATTGTATATATATAATGTGTATTAATTTTAAGTGCTAACCTCTAGTAGAGGTAGGATTATTGCCTAGTGAGTTCAGAATTTACCCTAGGCTACCATTAGTGTTTGTTCAGTATTATGAGCAGCCCAAGTACAAGCCCCACAAGGCTTCACCAACTAGCCAGGATGGATAATGCAGGGAGAATGAAAAGAACCCTTGCAGGTCTTAAAGGCCACTTAACAAGACAGATCAAGAAATGTGAAGATTTGTCACAACAATCTCAAGTTGATTATGCTGACCTGGAAAGCTATTATCAAGCAGCTGCAGGTAAATTTGAGCAAATCAAATGCCAAATTGCTGTCCTTGTGGGGACAGACTACTACCATCAATTCATTGGTAGCCCTACTAAATATCAGGGCATAACCATGTTAAACTCTGCAGGAGGTAAATTACTCTCAGGCCCAGTATCAAGCCTGAGGAGACCTATGCCTGCAGATAAACAATACCAGTAGAAACCTAAATTTGTCAGCTGATTATATTTCTCCAGTAGCATTATACTAAGGAGATTACAGCTGACTATAGTAACAGAGGTTGATGTTAGTATCATCATTTAAAGCTGAAGATGAGTTCATGAGGCCTCAGTGGCAAATCAGTGAACAGTAGCCTAAAACAGCTACAAGTCACTGCGACCAATGTCACTGAACCCACTGCAGTCTCAGAACCATGCTTTACTTTAATGATGAGCTATTCAATCTTCTGAATCAATTAACTAAATTAAATCCCAATAAATCTGATGACTGATTTGATACATTTATTATTTAATCAAGATGTATTCCATGGGCCTCAGTGTTTATATATCAGTGACCAGTTACCTGAAGAAACTTCAAGTTATATCTAATGTCACTGATCTCACTGCAGTCCCTGAATCATACTTGACTGTAGTACTTGATCACATTCAGTCTTCTGGGTTAAATAATATGTAATAGGCTTGAATATTAGCCTTTCAAGAGTTGACAGGGAAATGAAATCGCATTAGACTTCTAACCCCTACAACTCTAGTACGGGACATCCGTCCTGTACGAACAGACACACAAATGTGTGATTACTAACTACTAACATCAAATTAATCTAATAATTCGAAGGAGGAGTATCGGTGTTCGTCTGTTCTAATTAGGACTTCGACCCGTGAGCAGCCCCTGGGGAATTATGTCGGAAAATCCGACACCATTTAATATATCATACAGACAGATAAGAGCTGTGTTGTATAAACAAGTTACCCATAGAAAACGTAACTTGTAGTGGAATTACCATCTAAAGAAAACGGGATATCATCACCACATACTATTATATTCTCCACCTATTATGGTGGGAATTATTCTTAAATACATTAGTCTTTGGACTTTACCATCATAAAAACATCTTATATAAATTAACTTAATTATCAATATTAAAGTAGAGTAAATGTGACCCTTCTATCACTTTCTGACATGTGGACAATGTAAGCCAGGCGTCAGAGGGAGGAAGGAGGGTAGCCATTGTTGTGTCACCTCCGAGACGTGTGGAGCAAATTCGGCTCCTATCATTCTGGACAATGTCGGCCAGTAACGTCAATAGTATGGAGTGTTAAACAGCCATTGTTTATATTGAGACCAGAGGCTCACACGGGAGCAAATTCGGCTCCTGTTAAATTTACTTGGACGTAGTGTTATGGAAACCAAAGGTGTACCATTTTTCAACACGCTGTCTACAAATTCAAGTTAAGTGTCTATCTGAAACCCGTTTATCATTCATTTATGGCCATTAATGTCAGGATATAGGGTGACCCGGTTAGATCACGTGGAAGCCTCAAACTAAAGGTAATTAAGCCAGGTCTTCAATGTTCCATGTACAGTTTTCTCTGAAATACTTGTCATATATAGGTTTCTGGCTTCACAGTTAGCGCCCTTTTGACAGGTCAAGACGAGGAAGAGTTTGTGCACCAGTTACTGGGTGATGGAAGCTGCCTCAAAGAGGATAATTTGGTGTCTACACCCTAGTTATACCTGGTGGACTAACCTGCTGTACTATAAGATAAGGAACCTCTTCAATGTATGTAGTTAATTCTGTAGTATGATTGGCTGCATATATATTAATTTAATAAACCCCCCTAATGTGTAGAGGATCGATTTGTGAGATTATGAGATTATTGCAGAAATACAGTCCACTTATCATTATACAAATTGCTATCGAAGTATATAAATTAACGTAAATATAAATTCATATAAATTAAATAAATATAAATCTCACAGGTCGGTTCCCACACATCATTATGAATGAAGTACTTACAAATTTCTTGTGCACCATTGATGGTGTTATCTCTGAATTCCGCGATTTTTTCACATTCCATTATATAAGTATATAATGTAATGTATATAAGTAATGTTTCCCTGACAGCTACTATAATCACCCAATGTGATTATAGTAGCTGTCAGGGAAACCGAGACACTATTGATTGCATGCTTGTGTCTTCAGTGGATATCCTTCATTTGTTCAGTTAGTTCATGTTGTCAGTCCGAAGTGTCAGCAAGATGGAGCCTGCTGTCACTTCTCGAGGGGCTGTTGAATAGCTGTGTTGCAAATGCCACTTGATGTACAATAACGTAACCATTCGCTGTGGTGTAACTTAGTCTGTGATATTTTTCTTTAATTTGCAATATTGCGTCATCAGTGGGCACACCTGTGTTCAGGTTAGTTCAGTATGCAGCCTCACAGCAAGGGTTGCTATTTAGCTGTTTGTTATCGTGCCACTAAATGGACATTAACGTAACGTAAACTCGGTAATGTAGTAGTTAGTCTCTTGTTATTAATAAATTGTTATGTTATAGAAAACGGTCTTTGATATCAACCCTTCAACCATATTATTCCACCATATTTCTGCATATTACGATAAAATGTTGATGTGATCTTGATATGACGGCTGTTCTTGGGAATTCGAATTCCAATTCATAGCGTCACTTCAAATATAAATATTTGATTGTGAGAACCCGTCGGTTACCCTTTATTAGTTTTAACGTCCTGTTTAACTAGGAGGAGCCAGCGGCCTATTGTGGACAGGTTTTCACCCCTAGTGGTGGAGGCCTGGCGGTTTGCTCCCGCTTTTCCTTTTTCTATTGGACTCATGCTTAACTGTAGTGAGCAACCTTTAAACTTGTAGTCCACCTCCTAAGGGAGGTAGGCATAGAAAAAATCTCACACATACATACATAAGAGGTATGAGCTACGAGGAGAGGCTACGGGAATTAAACCTCACTTCGCTGGAAGACAGAAGAGTTAGGGGGTACAACACCACCAGTGAACACAACACCACCAGTGAACACAACTCCACCAACACCACCACCAGTGAACACAACGACACTAGTGTACACAACACCATTGATCACTGGCACCCATACAAACAGTACCACCAGCACATGACGGTGGTGCAACACCACATACAACACCACCAGTGCACACTCTCTCACCAGCAACAACACCGCACACAGTACATCTGATGACCAACACCTCCACGATGGATAACCCACGCTGAAGAAAGTCTCACTATCCTACAATGGAACTGCAATGGCGTTCGCAATAGAATTAATGACATCATACAATACGCTCGTGAACACCAAACTGACGTCATAGTGCTACAGGAGACGCTGGCAGGTGATGACTTCAACCCAAGGTTCAGCGGTTATCGCAAGTTCTCCCTGCCCCATGGGGAAAGAAAACGGGGTCTCATCACTTTTGTAAATAACAACATTCCCGCACAGATTATTGATGACCTGCACATGGGGGATGAGTTTGAATCACTGGGGGTAACCCTTTACTTAAACAATAATGCCCTACATATAATCAACCTATATGTGCCACAGAGTAAACTTGACCTTGACGCACTGCCTGAATTTGTTAATGAAGAACCTACCCTGCTGGTCGGTGACCTGAATGCCAGACACCCACACTTTGGTGCCAACTGTCATCAGCCCAATGTCAATGGACGAAAACTGTCACTCTTTGTCAGGGGAAGTGAAAACCTTAGAGTCCTGGGTGATGAACAGCCAACTCACCTCAGAGGAGGAAGATTAGACTATGCTCTCCTGCTGAATGCACAGGACACGGATGCCAGTACACACATTGTGCACAGTTTTATGTAGTCACCACTGGGCACTAATTACCACCGTCGACATGAGCAAGAGAAAGAAAAGACAAATAAAAGAAAAAGGTTATCACTCGGACCAGATATGAGGCCGCACTTCATAAACAGGATGAGTGACTGGTTCACGGAATACCAAATCCCAGAAGACATTGACACATTTGTTGATGACCTTAATCACCAAATTGAGAGCTGTCTAAGAGTTCCGCGCCGTACACCTGGGCGAAGTAATCCTCAGAGGAAGAAAATAAAATGGTATGAGAATGATTACATAAAGATGCTCAACGCAAATGTACGAGACATGAGTAGAGTACCGGAGACATCCCACTGAAAGTAACCAAGAGTTGTTTAAAACTGTGTGTCAAGTAGCCAGGGAAGAGAAGATTAAAGAGCGGGAAAGACAATGGCTTGAGTTCACTAGCTCTATTGGACGGGAAACATCTGCAAGACAAGTGTGGGCAAAAATTAAGATAGCTAAGGGGGGCAGAGCCCGGCCTGCGGCTCACAAAGACCCCCCAGGGTAAGGCTGAGGAACTAATTTACAAGTGGAGTGATGCAGCATCCTCCTCCTCCCTCCCTGCAGAAATCAGCAAGGAACAGCTCCTGCGACATGATGACAGAAGAATTAGGATAACAAGAGCACTGTCTAGTGATGACGAATATGGGGAACCAATCACAGCACAAGAAGTAAGGGGCGCTATGAAAAAGGGTAAAAGTACAGCACCTGGTGAAGATGGCGTCACCTACGACATACTCAATGTACTGTGTGAAGTGTCTGGGAATCCACTACTCCACCTGTTTAACGAGTCATTCCTAAGTGGAGTGTTGCCCACACAATGGAAACACGCAATAATTGTTCCCATACCGAAGCCTAATGACCCTGGTAATTACAGACCTATTAGTCTCGTGTCATGCACTTGCAAGATGCTTGAAAGGATCATCCTAAACCGACTGTTGCACAAAATAGGCAGGTTAGGGGAGGGGTCAATAGATTTGTTAAAGGACGGAACACAGCAAATTGTATAGTTAATTACTTGGCTAATGACACGGCTAGGTACTCTGTATTTGTTGACATCAAAGGAGCCTTTGACAAAGCACAGGGGATTGTGATCCTGGACGAGCTTGCATGCATGGGTGTCAAGGGGAGACTCATGAAATGGGTTGAAGCCTACCTCACAGGAAGGAAAGCAAAGGTTTGCTTCAATGGAGCAGTCTCCAGAACAATGAATATGGAACTCGGGACCCCCCAAGGCGGAGTCTTAAGCCCTACACTATTCAATGTACTTATGAACGCCATTGCAAATATTGATTTTCCGGAAGGAACAAAACAAGTGGGATATGCAGATGATGTCCTAATACAAGCTCCCACCTTCGGAAAAATTTAACAGTCCATTGAACTCCTTGGAAGGAAATGTATTGAGCTCGGTTTCACTCTCTCCACAAACAAGACGAAGGCATACTCCCATCGCAAGCGGAGAGCAAATGAAGAACTGCAAATTAATGGTGTAACACTTGAATGGGTTGACCACTATCGGTACCTTGGCGTCACTGTCGGCTCTAACAAGGGAAAGAAAGAGGAGCTCAATCAACTCATAGGAATATGCAAAAGTCGACTCAGGGCACTGAAAGCCATGACCTGGAATGGACATGGAGCCTCTATTGCCGTGCTTAAAATGATGTACACAGCCTATGTGCGCTCCGTCATAGACTATGCCGCACCAGTTCTGTGCACCTACTCCCTAAGCAATATAAAAAGGCTTGAAAACATTCAAAATGAAGCCATGACAATCATTCTTGGAGTTCCAACGACTGCCAAAACGTCTAATCTACGAGAGGAGTTGTCCCTTCCCAGTGTTAAAAGCAGAATTCAGGAGCTGAATGCTAAGCTTGCAATTAGGATAGCCAGAGATCCCCCATTACAATGATATTGCTAAGAAAAATCTGAGCTCTGTGCTACTTTCAGGGGGAAACAGGAGAAGCAAAAACTGGCATCACAGATCAGTCTGCTACCTCGAAGAACTTCACCTGCTTGAGCAAGCCCGTGAGCTCCTGCCTGTAGAGAGGTTACCTCCCTGGGAGGATGACTCATGCAAGATCATCATCAATGAAATGGCAACGAAAAAATCCAACATGATACCACAAGAAATGAGGCACAAGTATCTCGAGGAAATTTATAAAGAAGCCGGAGATGAACTAGATCAAATCTACACTGACGGGTCATCTAATCCTGTCAATGGCAGGGCTGGTGCAGCATACACGGTAATCAAGGATAATACTTTCCAACGCAGAAATGAAGAAAAAGCGCGTATTGAGAACTATGCCTCTTCAACGCAAGCAGAGCTAACTACCATTGTTATGGCGTTAAGGTTTCTTGAACGGAACACTAATGGTGCAGTGATTTGCACCGATTCAAAAGCAGCACTGCAAAGCCTAAGTAAAAATCGGGTAGAAAATCTTGCAATAGTCGCTGAAATTAAGAGAGCTGTGAGAGTACTTAGCAATCAGGGAAGAGTCATCAAGTTTCTGTGGATCCCCTCCCATGTTGGAATATGTGGAAATGAACGAGCAGATGTGCTGGCTGCTGAAGGCGCTGAAGGAGACCATAGTGAATACTTCATACCCAAGACTCTACTACGAATTAGAGGTATTGTCAGGCAACATCACCGTGACAAGGTAACTGAGGAAAGGAGGATAGGAGCACAAACTAGTGAATCTATACGATGGTACAACATGGTTGCAGCTGGCAATCCCAATCGTTATGGCCGAAGAGGAGGAGGACGAGGGAGGGAATCAGTAATAGCAAGAATCCGTCTTGGATACAAATATCCTTGGAGATATGGAATGGAAACAACAGTTGATCAGCGAAGTTGCAGAATCTGTGGTGAGAGTGATGGACACCGCCTTGACCACTATCTACGTGAATGTGAACACTTGAGAGATATCAGAAATATGTGTAGAATAATAAACCCCACATTGTTTGAGTTAGGAAAACACTATTTGTCAAATATTGATGCTGTTCTTAAAAGATTTCCCCATTTTGCACCCGCAAGATAACGCAAACTTTTAAGGGTTGATAGATGTTAATCTTCTTGTTTGAGGAACTGTTCACTTGAGACAGTTAAGCAAGTCCCAGCTGTGTCTGGGTACGTGACAGGATGAACAACCCAGCGGGTTTTCTTCCTATTGGGGAGTGTTGTACATGCTGCTATGGCGGTGTATCCACTCACAAGATGAGTGGCGCTGCCCAATAAACTCGCCCCTCGGGGCAAAATTTAAATTTAAGTTAGGAGGGACATGATCACCACATTCAAGGATCTCAAGGGAATTGATAGGGTAGATAAAGACAGGCTATTTAACACAAGGGGCACACGCACTAGGGGGCACAGGTGGAAACTGAGTGCCCAAATGAGCCACAGAGATATTAGAAAGAACTTTTTTAATGTCAGAGTGGTTGACAAATGGAATGCATTAGGAGGTGATGTGGTGGAGGCTGACTCCATACACAGTTTCAAGTGTAAATATGATAGAGCCCAGTAGGCTCAGGAACCTGTACACCTGTTGATTGACAGTTGAGAGGCGGGACAAAAGAGCCAGAGCTCAACCCGCAAGCACAATTATTTGAGTACATACATGCATACATGCATGCATACATACATGTATACATACATGCATGCATGCATACATACATACATACATACATACATACATACATACATACATACATACATACATACATACATACATACATACATACATACATACATACATACATACATACATACATACATACATACATACATACATACACGTCCAGTCAGCATATAGCTATTTCGGGACAAAATCCAATACAGTTTAAATATCACAGGAACTGTAGGTTAATGCGTGACATAAGTGAGGTTAGATGAGGCAGCTACAAGCATCAGCAGGAAGCTTTGGGAGTGTTGTGGAGGCTGGTGGTACTATGCCCAGATGTTGGAGGGTGGGTTTGACCCTCCCAACCCCATCACCCCACGTTGACCACAGAACGTCTAAGGTTACCTGCCACTCTCGCTTACCAAGGGAATCACCTCCCCCCCCCCCACACACACTTGCATGAGATTCTTAACTTACAATATTTATGATTTACCAATTTATGTTACTACATAGACTCTCAATTTCACAATATGTATAAACTTGGAACTTAAAATTTGTCAATCTGTTTCATAAATTGATAACTTTGTGGTAGTGGACCCCATACCCATCTTGTGGGCGGTAGTGGACCCCATACCCACAGGTAGCAGAACTGACTGGAATTATACAGACGCTACGTCAGGCTCCTTCACATGAGATACAGCAGCCTCCATGCTGCTGTGTTAAAGCCGTAGCCCGCGCTGGTAAAGGTACCTTCGGCGGCGGAGGCGGCGGCGGCGACGGCGGCAGCGGCGGCAGAGAGGAGAGCGACAACAGAGGCGGTGGCAGCGACGTCGTCAGTCAACTCAGGGATGACAACAGTGATAGTGACACAGAAACATTAACTGGAAAAGGAAGTCGATCCGCATCAGCATATTTTAAAATGATTCATGTCCTTAACGAACGTGCTCAAGCCAAGTACGAGAATGAAAAAGATAATATTCTGAGTGACAGTAATTATGCCCTACGACTTACAGATGACATTCACTCGCGGACCATCCCGAGTTGCTCAGTGATCAAGAAACTGATGATGTCACCAGATGTTCCTGACGACACCAAACGCCAGGTGGGTGTGGCTCTTTACGTCATAGTCACTTATTGAAACATTGTGTAAGTGGGACGAGGACAACAATGGGACCACCAGTCCCAGGGAGGAACAACACCAAGACGATGGCCGCTGCTGACACAAGGATCATTAGGTTTCTCAGTTGGAACATTCGTAGCATCAACAAAAGACTGAATGATCTAATTGCACATGTTACCAGTAACAACATAGATATAATTGCTATACAGGAGCCCTACACGTCCAACATGATAAACAAAACCCCACCAAAGATCAGAGGGTATGCATCCTATAATAACAGTAACGCCCCAGGCCTATTAACATACGTCAGAAGTGATTTACTGCACATTCTTGTGAGCACGTCACACAATGTACACACACAGTACCATCACTTTCATGTACAAACTACAGCAGGTCACTTTTCATTCCTCAACGTATATGCCAGAAGCCAGAAACTTAATGTAGCATTGTTCCCGGATCTAGACAATCATGGGACAATATACATGGGAGATTTTAATGCTAGACATATTACGCTGGGAGACATTACTAACAACGATAATGGATGCAAATTTATAAAATATGTTTATGACAACAGATTAACCGTGTATACTACGGATACCCAAACTCATTTATTGGGAGGCAGACTTGCTTATGTAATGGGTAGAAACCTTGTGCAAGATAGGATGGAATGTTCGTTGGTAAATCACTTGGTTAGTTATCACTATGCAGTTTCTGCTTCCTATGGTATACACAGAGGGCATAGAAAAGAATAGATAAGAATTTCCAGGGGTAATGATATGCTAGTGCCTAGTTTACATGTAAAGTCTGCAACCCCCAACTTGCACTACAAGAGAGCACTTGACATATGGTAAGTAGCTGCGGGCAGCCCTAGACTTGGGGATCCGGCGCAGCACCCCCCAAATTTCTAACTTAGAAAGTAAACATAGGAGGAACGTGAGGAGCTCAAAGAGCATAGATGTTCTACAGTCAAGGGAGGAGGGCGGGTGTTTCGAGCGTAGCGTAGTGGAGCTGTGTAGGACTGAGGGGAAAAAACCTGGAGCGATTGCTTAAATGTGCGCCCCCCCCCCCCCACGGCGCGCGCAGCACTCACTGAGCGCTGCGTAAATGTTTTTTCTTCTTCCCAGAATTCCCCCGCTCATTTTAAAATGAGCAATGGCCATTTCTGATCAGGGAGAAAAAACAAGCCAGGAGTGGGGGGACCTTAATTTATTAAGTAATGTTTACAGAGCAACCGCTGTACCACAATAAAAGATGTCGTGTAACATGACTGAGTAGAATGCCAGTACTGCAAAGATGCAACTAAGGGAATGAGTCGTAGGACATTAACTGTGCCTAGTGCTGGCTAGCCGAAGCAATGTTGCAGTACTCGCAATCAGCTTAATACTATAATTAAAAACAATGCCAGAGTTAATTGAGTGGCACAACCAGTACAGTATGTATAAAATATATTCTGTATACACAGTGGGCATAGAAAAGAATAGATAAGAATTTCCAGGGGTAATGATATGCTAGTGCCTAGTTTACATATAAAGTCTGCAACCCCCAACTTGCACTACAAGAGAGCACTTGACATATGGTAAGTAGCTGCGGGCAGCCCTAGACTTGGGGATCCGGCGCAGCACCCCCACTCCGCAGGCCAGCGAAGCCGGACCCCCACCCCCCGAAGGGCGAGGTGCCCGCTGGCCGCAGAAGTAACCTATCTAGGTAATGGAATGACGTCTTGCCTGACGTAGGAGTGGAACGCATCACTTTTCCACCTGCCGACTGCTCTGATTGCTGCCGGTGCCAGGCCATCCTTGGACATCTGCGTGGCCTAGCCGATTCTGAAGGAGTGCGGAGCATAATCGTTTGGAGGCAGGCCTAGCGCTCGAACGGCAACCCGGAGCACCCAAGTGAAATCTTGTCTGGTGACCGGGGCGCCCGATTCGCCTAGGAAGATAGGTCCTGGTCCCATGCTCCGTCGTCTTATGTAGTTCGCCATGGCACGGACCGGGCAGTACTTGCTATAGGGGTCTCTATATAGACCCCTATAGTCTCTATATTGTGATCCATATAGTCTCTATATGGATCTTTCCATATCAGGAGCTGCCTCGTATGGGCCAATAGGCCTTCTGCAGTTACCTTTGTTCTTATGTTCTTATGAAAGAGAAAGACACCAACACCAGAAGAGGTAGCGAAAGCGGACCCCAAGCAACGAAAACACGATATTTCCTTCGGAGGCAGACGCAGGGAAGGCACAAACGAACGTCCCCTCCTCCAGCGCAGAGCAGAAGCCAACAGCGCCCCTAGGGACGGAGCGTAGACGTAGGGAGGAGCTCCAGCGTCCACTACTCGTCCACTCCTACAGCGCCGAGCCCAGCAGGGGGGGCCCCCCAGCGTCTCCCGCTGTACGCGGCCGACCTAGGCGTCAGCTGCTGGATCGTCAGCTTGCCCCCAAAGCTGGAACATCAGCAGCTGGCCCGCCGCCCTCAGGGACGACGGCGCAGGGACATCCACACGTGGACACCGACGACTGGACCGGAGGCGCCCCCTAGCGTCCCCCGCTGTACGCCGCCGCCCTAGGCGTCGGCTGCTGGATCGTCAGCTTGACCCCATAGCTGGAACATCAGCAGCTGGCCCGCTGCCAGCTGGGACGACGGCGCTAGGACATCCACTCGTGGACACCGACGGCCGGACCGGTAGCTCCTGGGCCACCAGCTGGGTCCCGGGCTAGGGAGGAGGCCCCCAGACCAGGTTCCCGCGTGGAGTAGAAGGGGGGCAAGCGGGCCCACGTGGGGCCCGCCTGCCTCCTCCAGCCCAGGCAGGGCGAGGCCAGCTGGCACGTCAGCACTGGGCCCCCAAACAGGGGCCCGGGAGGAGCTGGATCATCAGCTGGGGCACGAGGCCAGGGAGGGGGGGGGGGGTTGCCCGAAGAGGGCCCGGGGGTGGGCCAGTGCCCACAAGGAGGGACACTGGGGCCCAGGAAAGCAGCTAGGGCACGAGAGCGAGCCCGGGGCCATGGCGCTGGGCACACACCAATACGGGGACAGTCCTAGCCTAGGAGGGCACCACGCTCCTCGTGCGAACTCCAGGCGAGACCATACCTCAGATCCTGTTGCAGGCCAGACGCCCCTGGCGGGACGCTCTGGGATGTCGAGGGGCCCCAAAAGGGCAGGTCCATTAGAGCGGAGGCCGCAGCTGCTGGTGTAGGGTCCATAATGTGCTCCGAGGGCGAATCCGCACTTCTATGGGGAAGAAGTAGACCACGTGGAGCGGAGGAGTGAAGGAGTGTTTCGAGCGTAGCATAGTGGAGCTGTGTAGGACTGAGGGGGAAAAACCTGGAGCGTTTGCTTAAATGTGCGCCCCCCCCCCCCCCACGGCGCGCGCAGCACTCACTGAGCGCTGCGTAAATGTTTTATCTCCTTCCCAGAATTCCCCCGCTCATTTTAAAATGAGCAGTGGCCATTTTACTACGGGTGTACAATTTAAGTTGTTTCGTGTACTTTGAGTTAGCCACGGCTATGTTATACATTTGTTAAGACCTACTTAGAAGCCTGTTTTACTCTGCAGAATTATTTATCCTGTACTAATAAAATTTACGCCCCCATATCTGTTGGTGTCTTCCTTCCCCTGATCAGAAAATGGCCACTGCCTTTTGGAAACGAAGGCGGTGGAGTTTCTGATGGGGAAGGAAGAGACAATGGCGCACCGCGTTCCGCAAGGCGCGGTGCGGACAGTCTGGGTGGCATAAATAGCGCAGGAAGGGAAGTCTCGCCCTCACTCCATTCTCGACATGGCCCGCGATTCACGAAGCGCCCACCCTCCTCCCACCTTTCTGCTGGCTGCCAGTTTTCCTGGTTCTGACTACGTCAGTCGTTGTTCTTCACGTCTTTCCTCCCGTTTCACTGGGGATGGGTGGGGGGGGGGGTGCAGCGCCCGTCCCCAAGTGTTCCGCTGTCCGCAGCTACTACTTTGACTTTACAGCCATTCTACTAGTAAGCCCTAACTTAAGTCAGGAAATATTTCTCCTTATTCCTTGGCGGCTCGGCCTCTGGCCTGGGGTTATTTTCTTCTCCAAATTCATATCAGGCTTTCCTAGTCTCTATGTAATTTTCTGCCGCCTGATTATTTCCAGATAGGGTTTCCATTATGTTATGTTGTTCACTTATGGTGTCCTGACTGTTATACTTAGAGTTAGATTTGTTACATTCGCCTCATATGAAAGGTAATAAACGCCATGCCTATTACAATGACCCCAAACTGCGTACTTTGAAACGCACTGCCAGACGAGTTGGGCTTGCATATAGGGAAACACGTACGCCGGCAATACTCAAGCCCTTTCAGAAAGCCCTAGCCAAGGCGAGGGAGCGCATGACAGAGCTCAGGCAAGATAACTGGGAAACTCTTGTTAACAGTCTTAACTCTCACACCCCCCTCAGCCAGGCATGGAAGGATATTAAAAGAATTAAAGGTGATAAGATCGGCCAAGTAGCACACCCTGACCCTCTACACAGAGCAAACGAGTTAGTCGATGCTTGGGCAACCACCTCTAGCTTCAATAATCTTCCCTTAGACATACAGTTCAGATTAAATGCTGGTTACGGAGATCGAGAAAGGCTCGTTGACTTCATACTCCACAAGGAAGATGAATGCAACGTGCCATTTACTGAGTTTGAATTACTCGCGGCCCTAAACAAAGGCAAAGCCACATCCCCTGGTGAAGATGGTATCACTTATGACATATTGCGTCTGCTCCCTTTAGTACCAGGGAATCCCCTGCTTGAGCTGTATAATATGAGCTATGTTACCGGGGAGCTTCCTAACTCTTGGACCAACAGTATAATCATTCCAATTCCCAAGCCAAATCAAGAGAATGCTTTCCGCCCAATTTCCCTTACTAGCTGCATTTGCAAAACATTCGAGAGAATGGTCCTAAACCGTCTCCTCCATAGAATAAGAACCATGCTATCCCCCCAGATATATGGCTTCATGCATGGAAGGAGTGTGCATCATTGCATCACCACCTTTCTTACCCTGCACACTGAAAAGTCATATACCACCTTCCTAGATCTTAAGTCTGCCTTTGATATTGCAAATAGACATGTTATCTTGAGTGAGCTTGCAAGAATGAATATTGGTGGTCGGCTTCTTTGTTGGATCAAGGGTTACTTATCCAACAGGAAGTCATCTGTATTTTTCCAGGGGCATAGAATTGTAACAAGAGACTTTGAACTAGGCACCCCGCAGAGTGGTGTCCTCAGTCCTACCTTATTTAATATCTTAATAAACACGCTGTTACACTCTATACCGAGCAAACCCAACGTCCACATCATTAGCTATGCTGATGATATAATGATACACATCGCTGGGTATGCTAACACGCAGAACACTCTTAACTCTGTATTAGACTCATGTCAGGACCTAGGTTTAATTATCTCAGCAGAGAAAACAAAGATACTAAATCGGCGCCCACCCAGGCTGGGAGGAGCTGTTCGCAAGATGCAACTGTCTGATGGCTCCCAGCTTGACTATGTAAACAGATTCAAATACCTTGGCCTTGAGGTGCCACTGTATGGTCCTGTTGTATTCAGACTCTGTCGTCAGTTTAAAGAGAGGCTCCGAGGCTCAAGGCTGTTGCAGGTTATCACTCAGGCTATGGTGCCAATGTCAGAATTGTCAAAATGATGTACTTTGCATACATCAGATCTTTAGTGGATTATGCTGCACCTCTGCTTGTTTTGATGCCTGAAAGAAAGCTTGGAGGGCTTGAAAAATTGCAGAACGAAGCCTTGAGGATAATCCATGGGTGCCCTCGTACCACAAAGATACTTAATATGAGAAAGGAACTTAATATTCTAAGCGTTGTTGATCGTGTTACTGAAATTAACTGTCAAATTGGTATAAAAATGCTTAGGCTAACTCATCCTAATCCTTGCACAGAAGCCCTCCAGAATTTCTTTATTGAAGATCAGCATTGTTCCAAATGGATAACAAAAACTGGAACTCAACTCAGAATGTATGGGGTTCATGATTTGTACCAAGAGAAACAACAACGGCACTTTCCTGCACCGTGGGAGGTTACACCCTTTCCAGTTTTAATCCCTCCCTTTCCACCCAAGAAGCGAATTAGAGATCAGCCCAAGCTTCGTCTTGAGGCAAAGCTCAACGCCTTAAGCCATATTGATGCTCTGTCCACAGAGCATTCTCTCTCTCAAATTATATACACTGATGGTTCCCTACACCGCACCACGGGTGCAGCTGGAAGTGCAGTTGTCCTGACAATGGGCGATGGCCTATACTTTGAGTGGGGAGTCCGTATAAACAACTGGGCCTCTACCCTTCAGACTGAACTATTTGCCTTGATCCTTGCACTGAAATGTGTACAAGTCTCCAAACTTGATACATTAATTGTAAGTGACTCCTTATCATCCTTAAATGCTCTCAACTCTTTAAGCCATAACTGTAACATGCTCGTGTCCGAAGCTAGACACAAATACAACAAAATTATTAAGGATGGTAACAGAGTCCATTTCATGTGGTCTCCATCTCATGTTGGCCTCCGAATGCATGATAGAGCTGATAAGTTAGCCAAAGAATCTGCCTTTAAAGGAGCCGTTGAGTGTAACCTTGGATTGTCAATGAGCAATCTGAGAGCAGCAGTACACCGAGAACTTCAACAAGATCTTGTAGATCTGAGGCAAAGTGAAATTGACACCAGTAATTCCATCTATCATCATACTATCATGCAAGAGGAGCCACACATCTATGGGTCATCCAATAAAATCAGCAGACTTCTAGATGTTACTACTGCTCGGCTTAGACTCGGTAACAAGTATCTCTGGGAATTCTCATTATCTGCTGATGTAGACCTGACCAAATGTAAACTGTGTCAACAAAATTATTCGCACACCCTCCGTCACTATGTGATGGAGGGCGAAAAGATACGTGAATTTAGAGACAATTCTATAACCAATGTTCCAGCGATGTGTCAATATTTCATTCAAAATGATCTGCTACCAGAAATTTTAGCCAAATATCCCCAGTTTGCTAACTGTAGGTAGTAACTAAGTGATTGTAACCTATCCACCGCTGCCCACTGGATGGGGGGCGGTGTGCAGGACAAACATATAAATTGTGACACTAGCTCTCCACATATGTCAGTTGCTTAATTTAGAACCTGTACTTGAGGTCGATCTCGAACCCATTGTTGATGTGATGACTTATATTGAATTTTGTAACTAGCTCATCAAGATTGTAACTTGCTTAGCTAAATGAATTGTGGGGTTCAGTCCCTGAGCCCATTATGTGCCTCTGTAACCCTTTCCACTACCGCCCACAAGATGGGTATGGGGTGCATAATAAATGAACTAAACTAACTGACGACACAACCTTCATTTACTCCAGTCCTGACCCCCTTGCTCTAAATGCCACAGTAAATACTGAGCTAGAGAAAGTCCATCTTTGGCTAACCGCCAACAAACTCACCCTTAACATTGACAAAACGTTTTATATTCTGTTTGGCAATAAATCCTCTAATCAGATAAATCTCAAAATAAACAATACCCAAATTTGTAACAAATTAGATGGCAAATTCCTTGGCGTTCTCATCGACCACAAGCTGAATTTCCAGGGTCACATTCTAAATATATCAAAAAAAGTTTCAAAAACTGTTGGCATTCTTTCTAAGATCAGATATTATGTACCCCGCCCTGCCCTGGTTACTCTCTATTACTCCCTCATCTATCCATACCTCAACTATGGTATTTGTGCTTGGGGTTCTACTACCCAAAATCATTTACGTCCTCTTATTACCCAACACAAAGCTGCTATTAGGACAATATCCAACTCTGGCCCCAGACATCACTCGGTACCCTTACTCAAATCTCTGAATATGTTAGATATTAAGTCACTGCACATTCTCTCTTGTGTATTATACATATATAAAACGCTGAACTGTAATGCCAATCCTGACCTCAAAAGCTTCATTGAAGGTTGTAACAGAACCCATGAGCACCACACCAGAAATAAATACAGTTTTGATATTCCTAGAGTACGACTTAATCGAACTAGAAATGCTCTACAAATCAAGGGACCCAGAATGTGTAATGATCTTCCCAACTATGTTAAAGACTGTACCTCTCTCAACCAGTTTAAGATAAAAACTAAACACTACCTAATAAATTCCCTGTAACCTACCTCACTCCTCTATTGTCAACCCATGTCTGTAATTTTTTTTTTTTTGCTTAATCAACACTGTTTGTCAACCTATTGTATTTGTGCTGTTTTTTCAGTCATGTTCCCCCTTTTTTTTATCTTTATTTGTATTTGCTCTCAACACTTTTTATTCTTTATGCTCAATTAGTATTAAGTTCTAGATATTAATGTTTTTCTTGCCCGAAACGCATTGCGTAATAGTGGCTTTAGGCATTGTATGTACTAGCTCTATCTATATATCAATCCATTAATGTAACTTCACTTGTATGTATGTATGTACCTTACCTGAATAAACATATCTATTATTATTATTAATACATACATAGACACACATCACAAACAATAAACATATTACCAAACATTCTGAGAGATAAACATATACATTTCCCCCTTCACAAGTAGTATGTTATCAGACGTACACACAAATACTTTTATGACCTAGGTATACTGTATAGACAATTTGCAAGAGACATGCAGATAATTCAACAAAA
The DNA here is from genome assembly GCF_040958095.1 of Procambarus clarkii. Lineage (NCBI taxonomy): Eukaryota > Metazoa > Arthropoda > Malacostraca > Decapoda > Cambaridae > Procambarus > Procambarus clarkii. Next base: position 34,691,808 of record NC_091162.1, read on the forward strand.
TATTACAGTCTTGGTGCAAAATTCTTATATCTCTCAAGAATATCATCAAAGTTTCCGTTGTGACACATCCAGGCTATTTGTTCAAGAACAGTCCTTATCTCAGTGTTTCTATTTACATTAATCAACGTACAATCAAGAACATAATGGGCAAGGGTGTGAGACCTTAACATACCACATAGTTTACACCTCGTGTCATTATTATGAACATTTATCCCATATTCCCAGTAATATTTGTACCCAAGCCTGAGCCGCATGTACACAGAGTCACTCCAAGCATTTCTCCTTTTACCATAAGTGAAATGGGTGTTTTGACTCACATACATGTAGTGTTGCATGGTTTGACTTCTCTCATACATTATCTATCTCCTCTCCACTCCTGCCTGTGCCTGAATATTTCTGATTTTGCTTCTTATTTGTCTCATTGTGAATTCACATTCAATGTCAACTTGTGGTTTTGATGTGGCACGTTTGGCCAAGTCATCCGCCACCTCGTTGAGCACTATTCCAACATGAGATGGAATCCACATGAATTTCACACTATAACCTTTCAGCTGTATCTCAGTTATTCTTCTCTTACAGTCCTCAACTATGGACATGAAGACTGGGTTTCGACTGTTTAAGGACTCCAGTGCTCCTCGGCTATCGACAAATACAAAAACATTTTTGTCGTCATGACGTACTTCCTCCAAACACGCCAGAATAGCCTGCAGTTCAGCTTGTGTGGATGATATATAATTACTAAGCCGGAGTTCAATTATCCTGTCCACAGTCCCAAACTCCGTATATTCTCTTATTAGGACACCACACCCTGCCCTGCCATCCTCCGCCACCGACCCGTCGCAATATACATGTAAACTGTTGCCTCTTGGTAACCGAGATATCATGCTTCCATACAAACACCGTAATTGTCCCGGTTCATGATGAATCTTTTTCACCTTGAGGGGGTACAATTTCGACGTCTATTTTCTGTACTTTCCAGGGAGCAGACATATTACACTGTCGAGAGGGTTTACAGCAGTCAAGTGCGTCGTATATTCCCTGAGGTCATGAGCTAATCCCCTCATGTAGCGTGAATCCCTCAGTTTCCTGGAAGTGTGTACGTCACTCAAGCAGGTCTGAACGCTCTCAAACAGCTTATCCCCTCCTATTCTCCGTATGAAACGAATAGATACTCTAGTGTTAATGTCACGGACTTTATTTGTATTTGTTCTCAACACTTTTTATTCTTTATGCTCAATTAGTATTAAGTTCTAGATATTAATGTTTTTCTTGCCCGAAACGCATTGCGTAATAGTGGCTTTAGGCATTGTATGTACTAGCTCTATCTATATATCAATCCATTAATGTAACATCACTTGTATGTATATACCTTACCTGAATAAACATCATCATCTGAATCTATCACACACACACTCTGTAAATTTAATTCCATTCTCATTATTTCAATCATTGCATTTCTTTGACATCCAAGAATAATCCTCATAGCCTCGTTCTGTATCAGCTCTATTTTTTTAATTCTGCCTTGGCCTGTGTAAGACAATACGGGTGCTGCGTAGTCTATCAGGGACCGAACAGTACTTATGTATAACATCCGCAAGATAGGTACCCCAACACCTTTACCAGAAAAAGCCAGTGCTTTCAGAGGATGCAGACGGGCTTTACATAAGGTGCTGATATGATTTATTTCAGCATTTTTACTCTCACATGTGTATCCAACATACATGCCCAGATACTTGTACTTCTGAACACGGCTCAGTTTCACACCATTTAGAGTAAGTGTTATATTTCTTCGTTTCCTATACTCGTATTTGGTTTTATCTGCATTTATAACTAAGCCTAACTTGTGACAGGTTGTACCAAGTATGTTAAGAGCAGTTTGAATTTTGTTCCCAGAAGTGCCTTGTATAAGAATGTCATCAGCATATATGATCGTCGTGACCCCTGGAGGATACATCTCTGATGCTAATCTGTTCATTAATACATTGAATAAGGTGGGACTTAATACTCCCCCTTGTGGGGTACCTAACTGAAACATCCGTTCCTCAGACATGTATCCCTGGTAATACACCTGACCCTTTCTGCCTTGTAGATAATCCCTTATCCAGTGTAGCAATCTCCCTGTTATTCCCAGATTGGCTAATTCGTATAAGATTACTTCCCCATTGGCTTTATCAAATGCTCCTTGTAGATCAACAAAAACTCTACAATTGTCATCCACATTAGACAAACACTTTAAGAGACAATCCGCAGTACTTTTGCCTTTGATAAAACCAAAGAGATTATTGGACATGTTATCACCTACAAGGTAGAGTAGCCTATTTAGCAAAATCCTTTCCATCATTTTACAAAAGCAGGATATTAAGGAGACAGTTCTGTAGCCACCGTTTGACTTAGTGATAGGAATGATGACAGCTTCTTTCCATTTTCTTGGTAACTTTCCCTCTCTATAACTCATATTAAACAAATCAAGTAAGGGACTAGGTTTCATACCGGCTAAATAATTAAGAATGTCATACGTTACTCCATCTTTTCCCGGAGCAGTAGAGCTGCCACTTTTTATAGCATCCAGTAGCTCATCGTGAGTTATCTCAGTGCATGTTATAGATCTTGTATTTAAGGCACATAAAGTTACTCCATTTCTAATATTTTCCCATGACTCAATGGTGACTCTCGTGTCTGCAGGTAAGGACTCCATACCAGCAGCACTTGCCCATTTATCTACTAACTCATTAGCAACTTTCCCTGCATCTGAGTGAGCAATGAATTTGGTCTTACAACCCCTGATTTTGTTTACTGCTCTCCATGTCTTTAAGGTTCTTAGTATTACCAATGGACTGAGCAAAGTCTTGCTAGTATCTGTCCCGCGCCTCCTTCCTCACCTGACTGCATTCCCTAGCCACTTCCAACATTGTATTTTTCTCTTATAATAATAATAATAATAATAATTTTTATTTAGGTAAGGTACATACATAAAGAGATTTTACAAAGTTTGTTGGCTTTATAGATAGAGCTAGTACATACAATGCCTAAAGCCACTATTACGCAAAGCGTTTCGGGCAGGAAAAACACTAATGACTAAAGCTTAAAACTAATGGGTAAAAAGAATAAGATGTGTTGAGTACAAATAAAAATAGAGGTAAAAGAGGGGGGAACATTGTTGAAAAAGCAGCACAAATACAATTACAAATTATTACAGAAAATTACATTCAAACAGCGTTGATTTGAAAAAACACAAAAAAAACAAAAAACATACATGGGTTGACAACAGAGGGGTAAGGTAGGTTACAGGGAATTTATTAGGTATAGCTTCGTTTTTAACTTAAACTGGTTGAGAGAGGTACAGTCTTTAACATGGTTGGGAAGGTCATTCCACATTCTGGGCCCCTTGATTTGTAGAGCATTTCTGGTTTGATTAAGTCGTACTCTAGGAATATCAAAACTGTATTTATTTCTGGTGTGGTGCTCATGGGTTCTGTTACAACCTTCTATGAAGCTTTTGAGATCAGGATTGGCATTATAGTTTAGCGTTTTATATATGTATAATACACATGAGAGAATGTGCAGTGACTTAATGTCTAACATATTCAGAGATTTGAGTAGGGGTACCGAGTGATGTCTGGGGCCAGAATTGGATATTGTCCTAATAGCAGCTTTGTGTTGAGTAATTAGAGGACGTAAGTGATTTTGGGTAGTAGAGCCCCAAGCACAAATACCATAGTTGAGATATGGATAGATAAGGGAGTAATAGAGAGTCACCAGGGCAGGGCGTGGTACATAATATCTGATCTTACAAAGAATGCCCACAGTTTTTTAAACTTTTTTTGATATGTTTAGAATGTGTCCCTGGAAATTCAGCTTGTGGTCAATGAGAATGGCAAGGAATTTGCCATCTAATTTGTTACAAATTTGGGTATTGTTTATTTTGAGATTTATTTGATTAGAGGATTTATTGCCAAACAGAATATAGAAAGTTTTGTCAATGTTAAGGGTGAGTTTGTTGGCAGTTAGCCACAGATGGACTTTATTTAGCTCAGTATTTACTGTGGCATTTAGAGCAAGGGGATCAGGACTGGAGTAAATGAAGGTTGTGTCGTCAGCAAATAGAATTGGTTTGAGGTGTTGGGAGGCATTTGGAAGGTCATTAATGTAGATGAGAAAGAGGAGAGGGCCAAGTATGCTGCCCTGGGGAACACCAATGTTGATGGGTAGGGTGGGAGAAATTGTATTATTCACAGAAACACATTGGAGCCTGTCAGTAAGGTAGGATTTGAGGTATTGTAGGGAGTGTCCTCTGACACCATAATGATGTAATTTAAGAAGAAGGTTTTGGTGGTTGACAGTATCGAAAGCTTTACACAGGTCCACAAATAACCCAACAGGGAACTCATTTTTATCAAGAGCTGTATGAATCGAGTTAAGCATACTAATAAGTGCATCGTTAGTGCTTTTTTGGGCCTGAAGCCATATTGGCAAGGGCTAAGTATATTGAGTTTGGCTAGATATGAGTAAAGCTGCTTATAGATTAGTTTTTCAAAATTTTTTGACAAGTTTGACAGGATTGATATAGGTCTGTAGTTGTTAACATCTGTGAGATCACCACATTTGTGGACAGGCGTTACTCTCGCTTTTTTTAGAATATCTGGAAAGGTTTGGAGTTCAAGTGACTTGTTGAAGAGCAAAGCAATAGCAGGGGCTAAAGATCTGGAGGCTTTTTTGTAGATTAAAGTTGGTATCTCCTCAAGGGCACCAGACTTGGTTTTAAGGGAAAGGATTATCTCATTGACGTCAGTGGAATTAATAGACTTTAGGTACAGAGACTGTGGATAGTTACCTGTAAGATAGTCCTTAATGTCAGTACTGGAAGATGGAATATCATAAGCAAGGGATGAACCAATGGAAGAGAAGAACCTATTGAACTCAATAGCAGAATCAGAGGCTGAAAGCTGACCATCGTTATTTGACAGGAGAGTCGGTTTGTTATTTATAGACTTCTTTGATCCCAATATTTGTGAAAATGTTCTCCAAGTTTGTTTAATGTTGCTCTTTATTTGGGTAAATTTATCTTCGTAGTATTTAGTTTTGGCTCGTCTAATTATCTTAGATAGCAATAATGAGTAATTCTTTGAGAATTCTTTGGAGACAATTCCTAACCTATACTTCTTCTCAAGGTCATGTTTTTTATTAATAGATTTAAGTATTCCCTTTGTAAGCCAGGGATTGTTAAGCCTTTTGGTTGTGACTTGTTTTGTAAGCATAGGACAGTGGGTATTATAAAGGCTAAGAGTTTTTTGAAGAAAAGATTGAACTGCTAGGTTGATGTCCTCTATGTTACCTAACTCGGACTCCCAGTTGACATTATCAGTAGCAGTTATAAAATTGTCTATAGCAGTTTCATTGTGTAGTCTAAAACGTATCTCTCTTGACTCAAGAGGTAGTTTGCTAATGTTAGTTAAGAGAAATGTGGGGTAATGGTCTGTAGTGCTATCGGTGATTATACCTGAAGTAAGCGGAGAGGTTATGTTTGTCCAGATGTGATCTAGAGTCGTGGCAGTGCTATCAGTGATTCTAGTAGGTCTAGTGATTAAGGGTATGAGGAAGCAGGAATTCATACAGTTGAGGAAGCTAACAGCAATAGGGTGTTCTGGCTCGCAGAGGTCAATATTAAAGTCCCCTGCGATAATTAGGTGGTTTTTGTTCAGTCTGTTATCAAGTATTAGATTTCTAAGGTTTGAGTTGAATTCGGACACATCAGTGTTAGGAATTCTATAAACTGCACCCACAGACAAGACAGACTCGGCACCCTTGACTCTGAAGCTGGCGAAGATATACTCCCCATAGCAGTCTCTAGTTCTAATTTCTTTTAAGCATGTTAGTTCTTGGTGGTAGTAAAGAGCAGTGCCACCACCTCTCTGAAGTTGACGACAGTTGTGAATTGCTGAGTAGTTAGGCATGTTAAAGAGTTGAGTAGTATCCTCTTTCAACCATGTTTCAGTAAGTATAATAAAAGAGAATTTGTTGTCAATAGCTTCAATCAAGGCACTAACATCATCGAAGTGTTTACCTAGGGATCTAACGTTCAAATTGATTACAGAGATATTGTGATTATGAGTTAATACATTGTTTACATCATGTGCTGCAAAATATCTGCAATTTAGATCATTAAAGTGATTATTGTCATAGATAGTGGATAAGAGGTTAAGTTCTGGGTCTATACTTGACTGCATAAAAAATGCTGATTGCAGGAAAAACAAGGAAAGAAAGGCAGATTACAAGGTAGAAATAAGCTATAAAATAGGAAAAAAAAATGTACACAATACTGTACAAAACAAACACAAAAGGGGCTTACAGGGGTACAATGGAGTAAGGGAGTATGGCGAGGCTAGGCAACCTAGGTAATAAATGAGATTAAAGAAAAAACATATAAACATGGACTATACAAAACACAAGATATAGATATACAAAACAAAAATATAAACAAGACTAAGCAATACAAAAACAAATTGAGCAAAAATGAAAAATGAGGTAGATTGCTTACAAGTACTCTCAGGTACACTGTAAGTAACAATAGATAGATAATATATATCAATATAGATAAGAATGTCACGATACAATAAGATAAACAATTACAGGAACAGATGAAAACAAATCTGCTGTAAAATAGAAAGTAATTATAGCAAAACACAACAATATAATTATATAACAATACAATAAGAGCTTACAAAGTGTTGAGTCTGCTAAATTAGAGAATAATTATGGCAAAACACAACAATAAATGCAAGTAAACAAAAGAATTGAAACAATTAGAGGTAGAATTAAGGTCACTAGATAGCCATGGAGGATACACGAGTTTGGTGGAGAGAACAAAAAATCAGTAGAGACTGTCAAGATGAATATATAAAAAAATTTGACAAATGATAATTGTAAAGTAGAATAATCTTAAAGATAATAAATTTTATTAAGCTTAGTTTTAACTTATAATTAGTATGAACTTAATTAAAAGAACAAAAACGAGATCAATAATTGATTTCAATAAATGACATAGATCAATACAAATAAATTTAAAATATAAATGGAATAGGGTAAGATTAGATTTAAGAGTAAAATTTTACAATGAAACTGAGGTAGATGCTTGCATAAGTGCATGGAGACTTGATGGATTATTTAGGAAATTATATGAATGAGAGAACATTAGGTAAATGGTAAGGCAGAGACAGCACCTTAGACAAAGTTAGGTTAGGCTCAGGCACTGAAAGAGTTATTTTAAGTACTGGCATTGGTCGGGTTCAGGTTTTCAGATATACCACAATCACTTAAGAAGGCCAGGAGTTGTTGGTCACATTTTATTTCATATCTTTTTCCTGTACTTTCCTTCTTCGCAAAAATCGTACCATTCCTAGTGTAGCACTGCTTGATATGACCAGGTTTTTGTTTGCGAATTTGGCGCAGCCTGTAGAGGAGGGATCCACGCTGCTTTGTAAGACACTCATTTATATAGAGGTTGGTTTTTTGCTTAGCAGCTGATTGTATGAGGTCAAACTTCGCAGAGGGATTTGCAAGTTTGATGAGCATTCTCCTACTGTTACGGGGATTGTTTTTATCTATTCTAATAGCCGATTTGATTTGAACATTGACACTGATCTTTGAATTAATTAGGGTGTTGGCTATGTTACAGCAATCCTCACCTTGTTGTTCAACAGGTAGATCAGTAGAGCAGTATCAGGGAGTCATGAAAAAAAAATAAAATGATAAAAATGAATTCCCTGTTGGGTTATTTGTGGACCTGTGTAAAGCTTTCGATACTGTCAACCACCAAAACCTTCTTCTTAAATTACATCATTATGGTGTCAGAGGACACTCCCTACAATACCTCAAATCCTACCTTACTGACAGGCTCCAATGTGTTTCTGTGAATAATACAATTTCTCCCACCCTACCCATCAACATTGGTGTTCCCCAGGGCAGCATACTTGGCCCTCTCCTCTTTCTCATCTACATTAATGACCTTCCAAATGCCTCCCAACACCTCAAACCAATTCTATTTGCTGACGACACAACCTTCATTTACTCCAGTCCTGATCCCCTTGCTCTAAATGCCACAGTAAATACTGAGCTAAATAAAGTCCATCTGTGGCTAACTGCCAACAAACTCACCCTTAACATTGACAAAACTTTCTATATTCTGTTTGGCAATAAATCCTCTAATCAAATAAATCTCAAAATAAACAATACCCAAATTTGTAACAAATTAGATGGCAAATTCCTTGGCATTCTCATTGACTACAAGCTGAATTTCCAGGGACACATTCTAAACATATAAAAAAAAGTTTCAAAAACTGTGGGCATTCTTTCTAAGATCAGATATTATGTACCACGCCCTGCCCTGGTGACTCTCTATTACTCACTTATCTATCCATATCTCAACTATGGTATTTGTGCTTGGGGCTCTACTACCCAAAATCACTTACGTCCTCTAATTACTCAACACAAAGCTGCTATTAGGACAATATCCAATTCTGGCCCCAGACATCACTCGGTACCCCTACTCAAATCTCTGAATATGTTAGACATTAAGTCACTGCACATTCTCTCATGTGTATTATACATATATAAAACGCTAAACTATAATGCCAATCCTGATCTCAAAAGCTTCATAGAAGGTTGTAACAGAACCCATGAGCACCACACCAGAAATAAATACAGTTTTGATATTCCTAGAGTACGACTTAATCAAACCAGAAATGCTCTACAAATCAAGGGGCCCAGAATGTGGAATGACCTTCCCAACCATGTTAAAGACTGTACCTCTCTCAACCAGTTTAAGATAAAAACGAAGCTATACCTAATAAATTCCCTGTAACCTACCTTACCCCTCTGTTGTCAACCCATGTATGTTTTTTGTTTTTCAAATCAACGCTGTTTGAATGTAATTTTCTGTAATAATTTGTAATTGTATTTGTGCTGCTTTTTCAACAATGTTCCCCCCTCTTTTACCTCTATTCTTATTTGTACTCAACACATTTTATTCTTTTTACCCATTAGTTTTAAGCTTTAGTCATTAGTGTTTTTTCCTGCCCGAAACGCTTTGCGTAATAGTGGCTTTAGGCATTGTATGTACTAGCTCTATCTATAAAGCCAACAAACTTTGTAAAATCTCTTTATGTATGTACCTTTACCTAAATAAAAATTATTATTATTATTATTATGAAGTTGTTGTTGCTCTCGGTCATCTTCGGAAGCCGCCTGGTGAATCTTCATCCCTCATTTCATTTTTTAACCATTCTTTATGTGCACTCCGTAGCATTCTCTCCCACTCCGTGACTTGCTAATCATTGGAATATTTAAATTTCTTAGGTCCATGCGTTTTGCTTCCGCTGCCCCCGTTATTTTCCCACTGTACTAATTTCTCTATGTTCTCGACCATGTCCTCGTAAAAACTATCAACGCAGAGTGGCGTGTATTGTTGATACCAATCTCCCATATTTTGAATAAAATAATTTTTCATATCTTTATTAATATTTAGCCTTTTCCTTTGAAAGTGGACTTGTTTTTTCCCCAGTGGTAATTCAACGTTCAAGGCAAAGTGGTCACTAAGTAGTTCCCGAACAACCCGAGCCTCCCCCATAATCCCCTGAGCGTTTAAAATGCAGGCATAGTCAAGCCGTCCTCCCCTGATGTGAGTTGGTTCATTGTTTCCCAAGAGACAGGTATCTGGATGATCTTGTAGAAACTGTAACCACTTGACCCCATTAGCATTAATACTACTCGCTGTCCCAAGGCTTGTGTGCCGAGCATTAAGGTCCCCAATGACCAGTGAAGGATTAGTATAAATGCAGTCAGGTAAATAGTTAGCGTCGAAGCAGTTCCTGGATACATACAAATTAACTACAATAAATTCCCCTTCCCTTAATGATAATTTAACAGACACTCTCTATACCTTGCGTTTTTGATGGCGGTTCTACTAACTCTGCTGGTATGGAGTTCTTAACATAAATCGACGTACCTCTGATGTTATTTGCGGCGAAGAGGTTAAACCCTTTATAGCCATTATAGCTGTGAGCCATTATAGCTCTGTTATTGTGTCGTCCCAAGATATACCTGTGGAACATGAAGGTGAAAATTGTGTCGAAATAGCTCAGGATCTCTTAAAAAACTAATTGCAGCTCATTCTAAACAAAACTGACGTTATTGCTGCCTACAGAGTAGGCAAAAAGAATCCATCAGGTCAAAACCAACGGAAAATTCGCCTGAAGCTGTCTTCCCAGTTCACGAAATCCCATCTAGTAGGGACAGCTGCATCCCAACGGAAGGGATCAACGACTGCTTGACTAGGAACAGACAGCAACTCCTCTACCGCCTGCGTCAAATCCGTCAACAAAACCCAGATGCGATTCATCAGTGCTTCGTTAGAGATGGACTGATAAAAGTGAGAAAAACCGCAGAGGGCAAAATGTTCACAATTACTAAAGAAGAGAACCTCAACACTTTCCTCTCCCAATGTGGTTTGTCTCACTTTATTATCACTCCCAGTGAATTAACTTAATTAACCCCCTGTCAACTAGTGGGGCTAGGTATCCTAAGTCTCCTTGTTTCATTTTCTGACTTAATTTTTAACTTACTCTTAACTAGTCATTTACTGAAATTATTTAATTGAGTGCATTAATAGTTCTTCAGGTCTTATTAATTATACAGTCATAACTGAACTATTTATAGTTAATAATCATTAGCTTAAATTTGCCTATGTTTATTATTCAACTTTTCTTTGATTTCATTTATTACCTAGGTTGCCTAGCCTCGCCATGCTCCCTTACTCCATTGTACCCCTGGCTTTGCCTGCATCTCAAATTGCAAATTGTTACTTACAGTGTACCTGAGAGTACTTGTAAGCAATCTACCTCATTTTTCATTTTTGCTCAATTTGTTTTTGTATTGCTTAGTCTTGTTTATATTTTGTTTTGTATTTCTATATCTTGTGTTTTGTATAGTCCATGTTTATATGTTTTTTCTTTAATCTCATTTATTACCTAGGTTGCCTAGACTAGCCATACTCCCTTACTCCATTGTACCCCTGTAAGCCCCTTGTAAGCTAACTTTTTTTTTATTCATTTTGTGTTTGAATTGTACAGTATTGTGTACATATTTTTCCCTATTTTATAGCTTATTTCTACCTTGTAATTTGCCTTTCTTTCCTTGTTTTTCCTGCAATCAGCTTTTTTTATGCAGACAAGTATAGACCCAGAACTTAACCTCTTATCCACTATCTATGACAATAATCACTTTAATGATCTAAATTACAGATATTTTGCAGCACATGATGTAAACAATGTATTAACTCATAATCACAATATCTCTGTAATCAATTTGAACGTTAGATCCCTAGGTAAACACTTCGATGATGTTAGTGCCTTGATTGAAACTATTGACAACAAATTCTCTTTTATTATACTTATTGAAACATGGTTGAAAGAGGATACTACTCAACTCTTTAACATGCCTAACTACTCAGCAATTCACAACTGTCGTCAACTTCAGAGAGGTGGTGGCACTGCTCTTTACAACCACCAAGAACTAACATGCTTAAAAGAAATTAGAACTAGAGACTGCTATGGGGAGTATATCTTCGCCAGCTTCAGAGTCAAAGGTGCCGAGTCTGTCCTGTCTGTGGGTGCAGTTTATAGAATTCCTAACACTGATGTGTCCGAATTCAACTCAAACCTTAGAAATCTAATACTTGATAACAGACTGAACAAAAACCACCTAATTATCGCATGGGGACTTTAATATTGACCTCTGCGAGCCAGAACACCCTACTGCTGTTAACTTCCTCAACTGTATGAATTCCTGCTTCCTCATACCCTTAATCACTAGACCTACTAGAATCACTGATAGCACTGCCACGACTCTAGATCACATCTGGACAAACATAACCTCTCCGCTTACTTCAGGTATAATCACCGATAGCACTACAGACCATTACCCCACATTTCTCTTAACTAACATTAGCAAACCACCTCTTGAGTCAAGAGAGATACGTTTTAGACTGCACAATGAAACTGCTATAGACAATTTTATAACTGCTGCTGATTATGTCAACTGGGAGTCCGAGTTAGGTAACATAGAGGACATCAACCTAGCAGTGCAATCTTTTCTTCAAAAAACTCTTAGCCTTTATAATACCCACTGCCCTATGCTTACAAAACAAGTCACAACCAAAAGGCTCAACAATCTCTGGCTTACAAAGGGAATACTTGAATCTATTAATAAAAAACATGACCTTGAGAAGAAGTATAGGTTAGGAATTGTCTCCAAAGAATTCTCAAAGAAATACTCATTATTGCTATCTAAGATAATTAGATGAGCCAAAACTAAATACTACGAAGATAAATTTACCCAAATAAAGAGCAACATTAAACTAACTTGGAGAACAATTTCACAAATATTGGGATCAAAGAAGTCTTTAAATAACAAACCGACTCTCCTGTCTAATAACGATGGTCAGCTTTCAGCCTCTGATTCTGCTATTGAGTTCAATAGGTTCTTCTCTTCCATTGGTTCATCCCTTGCAAATAAAAAAAAATAAGAATGAAATAAAATGTTTATTTAGGTAAGGTACATACATACAATAAATTTTTACAAAGATTGGTTGACTTATAGGTAGAGCTAGTACATACAATGCCTAAAGCCACTATTACGCAAAGCGTTTCGGGCATGATAAACTTAAATGATAAGCTTAATACTAATTGAGCATAATGAGTAGAATGAAAACAAGAAATGAAAACATAGATGAAAAAGCAGCACAAATACAATTATGTCGACAAACAGCGCTCTTTAAAAAAAACAGACATTGGTTGACAATAGAAGGGTAAGGTAGGTTACAGGGAATTTATTAGGTATAGCTTCGTTTTTAACTTAAACTGGTTGAGAGAGGTACAGTCTTTAACGTGGTTGGGAAGGTCATTCCACATTCTGGGCCCCTTGATTTGTAGAGCATTTCTAGTTTGATTAAGTCGTACTCTAGGAATATCAAAACTGTATTTATTTCTGGTGTGGTGCTCATGGGTTCTGTTACATCCTTCTATGAAGCTTTTGAGATCAGGATTGGCATTATAGTTTAGCGTTTTATATATGTATAATACACATGAGAGAATGTGCAGTGACTTAATGTCTAACATATTCAGAGATTTGAGTAGGGGTACCGAGTGATGCCTGGGGCCAGAGTTGGATATTGTCCTAATAGCAGCTTTGTGTTGAGTAATTAGAGGACGTAAGTGATTTTGGGTAGTAAAGCCCCAAGCACAAATACCATAGTTGAGATATGGATAGATAAGGGAGTAATAGAGAGTCACCAGGGCAGGGCGTGGTACATAATATCTGATCTTAGAAAGAATGCCCACAGTTTTTGAAACTTTTTTTGATATATTTAGAATGTGTCCCTGGAAATTCAGCTTGTGGTCAATGAGAATGCCAAGGAATTTGCCATCTAATTTGTTACAAATTTGGGTATTGTTTATTTTGAGATTTATTTGAATAGAGGATTTATTGCCAAACAGAATATAGAAAGTTTTGATGGATCATCCAATAAAATCAGCAGACTTCTAGATGTTACTACTGTTCGGCTTAGACTCGGTTACAAGTATCTCTGGGAATTCTCATTATCTGCTGATGTAGACCTGACCAAATGTAAACTGTGTCAACAAAATTATTCGCACACCCTCCGTCACTATGTGATGGAGTGCGAAAAGATACGTGAATTCAGAGACAATTCTATAACCAATGTTCCAGCGATGTATCAATATTTCATTCAAAATGATCTGCTACCAGAAATTTTAGCCAAATATCCCCAGTTTGCTAACTGTAGGTAGTAACTAAATGATTGTAACCTATCCACCGCTGCCCACTGGATGGGGGGCGGTGTGCAGGACAAACATATAAATTTTGACACTAGCTCTCCACATATGTCAGTTGCTTAATTTAGAACCTGTACTTGAGGTCGATCTCGAACCCATTGTTGATGTGATGACTTATATTGAATTTTGTAACTAGCTCATCAAGATTGTAACTTGCTTAGCTAAATGAATTGTGGGGTTCAGTCCCTGAGCCCATTATGTGCCTCTGTAACCCTTTCCACTACCGCCCACAAGATGGGTATGAGGTGCATAATAAATGAACTAAACTAACTAAATGTTAAGGGTGAGTTTGTTGGCAGTTAGCCAAAGATGGACTTTATTTAGCTCAGTATTTACTGTGGCATTTAGAGCAAGAGGGTCAGGACTGGAGTAAATGAAGGTTGTGTCGTCAGCAAATAGAATTGGTTTGAGGTGTTGGGAGGCATTTGGAAGGTCATTAATGTAGATGAGAAAGAGGAGAGGGCCAAGTATGCTGCCCTGAGGAACACCAATGTTGATGGGTAGGGTGGGAGAAATAGTATTATTCACAGAAACATATTGGAGCCTGTCAGTAAGGTAGATGGTAAATGATATTCTATCTTCCAGTACTGACATTAAGGACTATCTTACAGGTAACTATCCACAGTCTCTGTACCTAAAGCCTATTAATTCCACTGACGTCAATGAGATAATCCTTTCCCTTAAAACCAAGTCTGGTGCCCTTGAGGAGATACCAACTTTAATTTACAAAAAAGCCTCAAGATCTTTAGCCCCTGCTATTGCTTTGCTCTTTAACAAGTCACTTGAACTCCAAACCTTTCCAGATATTCTAAAAAAAGCGAGAGTAACGCCTGTCCACAAATGTGGTGATCTCACAGATGTTAACAACTACAGACCTATATCAATCCTGCCAAACTTGTCAAAAAATTTTTAAAAACTAATCTATAAGCAGCTTTACTCATATCTAGTCAAACTCAATATACTTAGCCCTTGCCAATATGGCTTCAGACCCAAAAAAAGCACTAACGATGCACTTATTAGTATGCTTAACTCGATTCATACAGCTCTTGATAAAAATGAGTTCCCTGTTGGGTTATTTATGGACCTGCGTAAAGCTTTTGATACTGTCAACCACCAAAACCTTTTTCTTAAATTACATCATTATGGAGTCAGAGGACACTCCCTACAATACCTCAAATCCTACCTTACTGACATGCTCCAATATGTTTCTGTGAATAATACAATTTCTCCCACCCTACCCATCAACATTGGTGTTCCTCAGGGCAGCATACTTGGCCCTCTCCTCTTTCTCATCTACATTAATGACCTTCCAAATGCCTCCCAACACCTCAAACCAATTCTATTTGCTGACGACACAACCTTCATTTACTCCAGTCCTGACCCCCTTGCTCTAAATGCCACAGTAAATACTGAGCTAAATAAAGTCCATCTTTGGCTAACTGCCAACAAACTCACCCTTAACATTGACAAAACTTTCTATATTCTGTTTGGCAATAAATCCTCTAATCAAATAAATCTCAAAATAAACAATACTCAAATTTGTAACAAATTAGATGGCAAATTCCTTGGCATTCTCATTGACCACAAGCTGAATTTCCAGGGACACATTCTAAATATATCAAAAAAAGTTTCAAAAACTGTGGGCATTCTTTCTAAGATCAGATATTATGTACCACGCCCTGCCCTGGTGACTCTATTACTCCCTTATCTATCCATATCTCAACTATGGTATTTGTGCTTGGGGCTCTACTACCCAAAATCACTTACGTCCTCTAATTACTCAACACAAAGCTGCTATTAGGACAATATCCAACTCTGGCCCCAGGCATCACTCGGTACCCCTACTCAAATCTCTGAATATGTTAGACATTAAGTCACTGCACATTCTCTCATGTGTATTATACATATATAAAACGCTAAACTATAATGCCAATCCTGATCTCAAAAGCTTCATAGAAGGATGTAACAGAACCCATGAGCACCACACCAGAAATAAATACAGTTTTGATATTCCTAGAGTACGATTTAATCAAACTAGAAATGCTCTACAAATCAAGGGGCCCAGAATGTGGAATGACCTTCCCAACCATGTTAAAGACTGTACCTCTCTCAACCAGTTTAAGTTAAAAACGAAGCTATACCTAATAAATTCCCTGTAACCTACCTTACCCTTCTATTGTCAACCAATGTCTGTTTTTTTTTAAAGAGCGCTGTTTGTCGACATAATTGTATTTGTGCTGCTTTTTCATCTATGTTTTCATTTCTTGTTTTCATTCTACTCATTATGCTCAATTAGTATTAAGCTTGTCATTTAAGTTCATCATGCCCGAAACGCTTTGCGTAATAGTGGCTTTAGGCATTGTATGTACTAGCTCTACCTATAAGTCAACCAATCTTTGTAAAAATTTATTGTATGTATGTACCTTACCTAAATAAACATTTTATTTTATTTTATTTTTTTTTTATTTTATTTCAATAATTCTTCATTTCTATCCCCTGTCTCCTGGAGAGCTACAACATCAATATCATTTCCCATCACATAACAATGAACATCTGTAACCCTGTTTCTTAAACCATTAACATTCCATGACAACACTTTCAGTCTAGGGTGATCCATTATTAATCAATTCACTGCCTAAGTCATCCCCAATAAGTTCACTAAATGATAGCCATACCTTGTATAACATCTCCCACCTCCTCCCAAGTTCACCAGTAAAAGCAACATTGCGATTCTCAAGAGATTTTTTCAGCCCTGTGGCGTCCATTATTGGCCCAAATGATTCCTTCATTTTATGTGTAATTATAGGGTTCTTCCTTTCACTACGACTATCATCATTCACACACACTTCACTTTCCTTCATTTCATCACTCAATATTTCATTATTGTCCTCAACCACCATATCCTGATTATCCTTCACCGTTTTGTGATTTTCCTTGACCTCCTGGACGTTTAATTTCGCCTCGATGGACTCGATTCTCTGCCCAAGATTTCGGAGGAACTCACCAACTTTTCTAAGTTCAGCCCACACCTCCTTGACCATATCATTATGGCCCTCTTTCTGAGCCACAATAGCCACTTCACTCACCGTTACATTGTCACTGCCGGAGTCCTGAGTGGTGGCGTGGCTGCTTGTTGCTTGAGCCTGCCTAAGTAAAGGTGACTCCTTTACCCACGCATTCGTCCTGTTCACTGGCACTGGGGCAGACTGTTTTGCTGTACTCCCGGTGTCTGGGTAAGAGCTCTTGCTTGCTCTGTAACATTCACCGGCCGGGGAATATCCATACTCGGCCTCTTGCTACACACAGCCGAGCTGGCATTGTGAACACCTCCACAGTTGCAGTATCTGGGAACTATTTTCTCACCCAGATTAAGTCTGTTTCTACACACATTAGAGAGGTGAGACTTTCTTCAGAAACGACATCGTGGATCATGCTGAAAGCTCCAGGATTTATGCCCCCATCTGCAGCATTTCAGGCATATTATGGGCTCTTCCACATACTTTACTACATGCCTGTAGCCAGCCCCGGTGATGAACACTTTCTCGGGTACTTCACCTCTCACCAATGCCACCACCTGACTCCTAGCCTCACCTTTAATAAGGTGACGCTTGGCCCACACAAATCGTTGGTCGTCGAGGATGAACTCGGGGTCTAGAATCTGAGGGTATTTGTAGATAATTACCTTTGTCAGCTTCTCGTTCCCCTAATAACAATTCCATCATATCCTTGCTGGGTAAGATACTCCACTGCCTCCATAGAACCTACCGTTAAGCAAGGTCTGTTTACACCTTCCTTCAGCAGGGGCTCGAACTTGCGGTGTTCTCTTCCAAGTCTGACTGTCCACAGCTGCTTGTGATGATAGGCCAGCGTGCATGAGGCAGGGAAGAGAAGTCTCCATCTCCGCTGACCCTCACCTTCCTGACATCGTTTCGTCCGTTTGTCGACATCAGTCTGGGCGTCGTTCTTCATTCTCTTGTCGTTTCCGTAAAGTGTACTATCACTGTCAACACTACGCCTTGCCTCCTGTCTTCTTCGTTTCTTTTGTTGCCTTGTTAGAACTTCTTGATACTCACCCTCCTCGACTGACTGGCTGCTTTCAGAGTCCATGTTAATATTGCCGTGGGAAGTAGCCTAAGCTAAGTCTACACATAAGGAGACTGACTCGTATCAATCGCCGTCCCCCCCCCCCCCCCTCCCCCCATGCTGGGTACTGAGATGGAGACTCAGTCACCAGACTGTATAGCACTGTATCATCCTTTGCAGATGACACTAGGATCTTCATGAGAGTAGGCAACATAGAGGACACGGCGAACCTCCAGTCAGATGTAGATCAGGTCTTTCTATGGGCTACAGAAAATAATATGGTGTTTAACGAAGATAAGTTCCAGCTCATGCGCTATGGAAAAAATGAAAATATAAAAACGGAAACCACGTACAAAACTCAGGCAAATCATAACATAGAACGAAAAGGCAATGTAAAGGATCTGGGTGTACTCATGTCGGAAGACCTTACCTTTAAAGAACACAATAAAGTAGCCGTCACAACTGCAAGAAAAATGACAGGTTGGATAACAAGAACTTTTCACACTAGAGATGCTATACCGATGATGATACTTTTCAAAACGCTTGTGCTCTCTAGAGTGGAGTACTGCTGCACAATGACAGCACCTTTCAAAGCTGGAGAAATTACTGACCTGGAGAGCGTGCAGAGATCCTTTACTGCTAGAATCCACTCAGTAAAACATCTAAACTATTGGGACCGACTAAAGAGCCTAAAACTGTACTCCCTTGAGCGCAGGCGGGAGAGGTACATAATAATTTACACGTGGAAAATATTAGAGGGGCTGGTCCCAAACCTGCACACAGAAATAACATCACATGAGACCAGAAGACATGGCAGGATGTGCAGAATACCCCCGTTGAAAAACAGAGGTGCAACTGGTACTCTGAGAGAGAACTTTATCAACATCAGAGGTCCGAGACTGTTCAACACGCTTCCGCTACACATAAGGGGCATAACTGGCCGACCCCTCACAGTGTTCAAGAGAGAACTGGATAAGCACCTCCAAAGGATACCTGATCAACCAGGCTGTGACTCGTACGTCAGGCTGCGAGCAGCCGCGTCCAACAGCCTGGTTGATCAGTCCGGCAACCAGGAGGCCTGGTCGACGACCAGGCCGCGGGGACGCTGAGCCCCGGAAGCACCTCAAGGTAAGGTAGCCAGTTCTTCTGGTGACTGAGTCTCCATCTCAGTACCCAGCATGGGGGGAGGGGGGGGAAGGCGATTGACACGAGTCAGTCTCCTTATGTGTAGACTTAGCTAAACACCAACACTAACTTCACCCCTAGTTGCGGAGCAGGTATCTTGACCCGACCGCGTCCCAGGTAAGATCGACTGTGCCCACAAGATGGGTATGGGGTGCACAATAAATGAACTAAACTAAAAACTCTTCCTTACTTTCTTCTACGCACGTTTCACTTTCCATTTCACGTCCTGTTTCACCATCATCTTCACCACGTCTTAGAGGGTTAGTGGCCTTCAGGTAAATAAAGGTAAAATGAACTCTATGAAATAGAAATAGTTTATAGAAATAGAAATAAATACAGTTTTGATATTCCTAGAGTACGACTTAATCAAACTAGAAATGCTCTACAAATCAAGGGGCCCAGAATGTGGAATGACCTTCCCAACCATGTTAAAGACTGTACCTCTCTCAACCAGTTTAAGTTAAAAACGAAGCTATACCTAATAAATTCCCTGTAACCTACCTTACCCTTCTATTGTCAACCAATGTCTGTTTTTTTTTAAAGAGCGCTGTTTGTCGACATAATTGTATTTGTGCTGCTTTTTCATCTATGTTTTCATTCTACTCATTATGCTCAATTAGTATTAAGCTTGTCATTTAAGTTTATCATGCCCGAAACGCTTTGCGTAATAGTGGCTTTAGGCATTGTATGTACTAGCTCTACCTATAAGTCAACCAATCTTTGTAAAAATTTATTGTATGTATGTACCTTACCTAAATAAACATTTTATTTTTTTATTTTTAACTATACTAACTCCCTTGAGGATGCATCTGGCAACATCGTTTTGTTTACATTTAGCGGAGGCGGTGCTGGTGGTGTCAGCTGCTCCTACACAGGGCGTGTTTACTGTGGCTTCCTCTACCTCACCTACTTAACTATATCAGTTTCTTGTAAGTACAATGTCTAACGTAACAATTAGCTTCTCATTAAAGACGATGTTTTCATTGATTGTGCATAGTCAATGTATATTCTAGTGGTATTCACCTAAGTACCATAGGAATAATTACCTTGGCCAAAGTACCTTTACCTGATTTACCTGATACCCACTAACCTTAGTGGCCACGACGAGGACAGAAAGCCGGCCGCTTATCGAAGGTACCCCCATTTGCCTTGATCTTTTCTAGGTGTATTTTAAAACAACACAGTTTTGGCAGTTAGGGCTGGCGGGTAGGCGGTTCCATGGGTTAATAACCCTGTGGGTGAAAAAGCATCTGTCCTCATGACTACATTGTGGCTTGTTGAGCTTGAAACCATTCCCCCTTGTTTGTGTTACATCTGACCTTCTGAAGAAAATATCTGAATCAACATCCTTTAACTTGTTCAGTATTTTAAAAGTTTCAATCTATTATTTATTTATTTATTTATTTATTTATTTATTTATGCATATACAAGAAGGTACATTGGGAATGTGAGGATACATAATATGGTAATTACAATCTTGTAAAGCCACTAGTACGCGCAGCATTTCGGGCAGGTTCTTAATCTAAGAAAATTTTAAGTAGGTAAATACTTGCAAAATTTATAAAAAAATAATAAGTTACATGGCAAGAAGAAAAAAAAAAAGATGAGAGAAAATTGTAGGTACAGTATATTAAAGCACATAGGTAGCTAAGATTGATTGCAATGACAGCTTGAATGGTAGTTGACAAAAATTGGTAGTCACAATACAGCATATGGCTAGCACATAAAAGAAGACAGCAATGAACACAATGATAAGGTTGTTTGGGTTAAATACATAAAAATTAGGAGATTGGGTAACACTAGGTACAGAGCAAATTTAAAGCTCAGTGTAGGAAACTAAGAAGATGAAATTAGGTCTTTTTGGTTTTTCTTTTAAATAAGGCAAAAGTTTTACACTTTTTCAATTCACTAGGGAGTGAGTTCCATAGACTAGGTCCCTTAATTTGCATAGAGTGTTTACACAGATTAAGTTTGACCCTGGGGATATCAAAGAGATATTTATTTCTGGTGTGATGATAATGGGTCCTATTACATCTGTCCAGGGAGAGTTACAGAGCATGGTTTGCATTTAAGAACAGGGTTTTGTAAATGTAGTTGACACAAGAGAATGTGTGGAGGGAGATAATATTTAGCAAGTTTAGGGATTTAAACAAGGGAGCTGAGTGTTGTCTGAAAGCAGAGTTAGTTATTATTCTGATAGCAGATTTTTGCTGTGTGATGATGGGCTTAAGGTGGTTATCAGATCCACCCCGTCATTCCTGGTTTGCAGTGTTGTTAGCCCAATGGCCTTCAAGCATTCCTGATATGGGAGATGACTTAGCTCTGGAATAACTTTTGTTGCCCGGTGTTGCACGCTCTCCGTTCTCCGTTCTCCTATTTCTTTCTGAAGATATACCTTCCTTGATATCCTTAAAAAAGCAAGAGTAACACCAGTCCATAAAGGAGGCAATCCGGCGGACATAAACAATTATAGACCAATATCAAATCTACCCATTCTATCAAAAATATTTGAAAAAATTATCTAGAAACAGCTCTATTCTTACCTTGTAAAATTCGACATACTCAGCCCCTGCCAGTTTGGCTTCCGGTCCCAAAAGAGCACCAATGATGCAATCATTAGTCTCCTTGACGTAATCTACTCAGCCCTTGACAAAAATGAGTTTCCGATTGGACTCTTCATTGACCTAAGAAAAGCCTTTGATACTGTAAATCACAACTACCTCTTACTTAAACTCCAGCATTATGGAATCCGAGGCTTTGCCCTGGACTACATCCAATCCTATCTTAGTGACAGACACCAATGTGTAACCATCAGTGATACAACCTCTTCCACTCTACCAATAACTGTTGGAGTGCCACAGGGCAGCATCTTAGGACCTCTTCTATTTCTTATATATATCAATGATCTGCCTAATGTCTCTAATATTCTTAAACCTATATTGTTTGCTGATGATACTACCCTTATCTATTCAGACCCCAACCCACATACACTAAATAATGTTGTAATAATGAATTTAAAAAAGTCCACTTATGGATGTCAACTAACAAACTAACTCTAAACATAGAAAAGACCTACTACATCTTATTTGGAAGGAAATCATCGAATGCAATTCAGCTACAGATAGACAACATTAACATCAGTAATAAAAATGATGGAAAGTTTCTTGGCCTATTCCTAGACAAGAGACTCAACTTCAGCACCCACATTCAACACATAACTAAGAAAGTCTCTAAAACAGTTGGTATACTCTCTAAAATAAGATATTATGTTCCCAACTCTGCTCTCCTCTCACTATATTATGCACTAATCTATCCCTATCTTAATTATGGTATCTATGCATGGGGGTCTACCACTGCAAACCACCTTAAGCCCATCATCACCCAGCAAAAACCTGCTATCAGAATAATAACAAACTCTGCTTTCAGACAACACTCAGCTCCCTTGTTTAAATCCGTTGACTTGCTAAATATTATCTCCCTCCACACATTCTCTTGTGTCAACTACATTTGCAAAACCCTGTTCTTAAATGCAAACCATGCTCTGTAACTCTCCCTGGACAGATGTAATAGGATCCATTATCACCACTCCAGAAATAAATATCTCTTTGATATCCCCAGGGTCAAACTTAATCTGTGTAAACACTCTATGCAAATTAAGGGACCTAGTCTATGGAACTCACTCCCTAGTGAATTGTAAAGCTGTTAAACTTTTGCCTCATTTAAAAACAAAAACAAAAAGTACCTAATTTCATCTTCGCAGTTTCCTACACTTAGCTTTAAATTTGCTCTGTATCTAGTGTTACCCAATCTCTATGTACTTAATCCTAACAACTTTATCATTGTGTTCATTGCTGTCTTCTTTTATGTGCTAGCCATATGCTGTATTGTGCCTACTAATTTTTGTTAAACTGCCATTCAAGCTGTCATTTCAATCATTCTGAGCTACCTATGTGCTTTAATATACCTACAATTTTTCTCTCATCTTTTATTTTTTTCATGCTATGTAACTGTTACCATTTTTATAAATTTTTCAAGTATTTACCTACTTATAAGTTTCTTAGATTAAGGACCTGCCCGAAACGCTGCGCGTACTAGTGGCTTTACAAGAATGTAATTACTATTCTATGTATCCTC
This sequence comes from Procambarus clarkii, assembly GCF_040958095.1. NCBI lineage: Eukaryota > Metazoa > Arthropoda > Malacostraca > Decapoda > Cambaridae > Procambarus > Procambarus clarkii. The sequence continues at coordinate 34,715,114 of NC_091162.1, forward strand.
ACAATCCCAATGTACCTTCTTGTATATATATAAATAAATAAATAAATAAATAATTAAAGATGAGGTCTTCATGCTCGGATACAGTAATCCAAATTGGGGTGCACCAGAGATATACATTTGAACCATTACCTTCTTTTCCTTATTCAGGAAAAAGCCACCTCTTCCTTTTTCTAAAAAGTCTCTAGATTTCTAGCTCTGTCCATTGCATTGCTCTACAACAAATCACTTGGACTCCGAACCTTTTTGGATATTAAAAAAAAAAAAAAAACTAGAGTAACCCCAGTCTATAAATGTGGTGATCTCACTGATATAAACAATTTCAGACCTATACCAATTTTGCCAACATTGTCAAAAATATTTGAAAAGCTAATCTACAAGCAGCTTTACTTTTATCTAGCTAAAAACAATATACAGTACTTAGCTCTTGCCAATATGGCTTCAGACTCCCAAAAAAGCACCAATGATGCACTTATTAGTATGATTAACTTGATACATGGAGCTCTTGATAAAAATGAGTTTCCGGGAGGGTTATTTGTTGATCTACGTAAGGCTTTTGACCACAACAACTTTTTTCGTAAATTACATGATTAGCGAGTCAGAGGTCACTGCCTCCAATACCTTCAGTCTTACCTTAGTGATTGGCTCCAGTAAGTTTCTGTGAATAATTCCCTTTCTCCCACCCTATAGATCAACATTGGTGTTCCACAGGGCAGTATACTTGGCCCCCTCCTCTTTCTCATCTACATTAATGACCTTCCAAATGCCTCTCAACACCTCAAACCAATTTTATTTGCTGATGACACAATCTTCATTTTCTCTAGTCCTATCCCTCTTATTCTGAATGACACAGTAAATACTGAACTAAATAAAGTACCTCTTCGGAATAGTAACTGCTAACAAACTCACCCTTAACACTGACAAAACCTTCTATATTTTGTTTGATAATAAATCCTCAGACCAAATTAATCTAAGAATTAACAATATCCAAATTAGTAACAAAGTAGATTGTAAATTACTTGGTGTACTCATTGATAACAAGCTGAATTTGCAGGGCCACATTTGACATATAGCCAAAAAAAGTTTATAAAACAGTTGGCATTCTTTCTAAAATAGATATTATGTAGCTTGCCCTGCCCTGGTTACGCTGTATTACTCTTTCATCTATCCTTATCTCAATTGTGGTATCTGTGCTTGGGATTCTACTACTCAAAATCATCTACATCCTCTAATTACGAAACAAATCTGCTATTAGAACAATAACAAACTCTGGCCCTAGACAGCACACTCTACCTCCTTACTTAAATCTTTGAATGTGTTAGATATTAAGTCACTGCACATCCTCTCAAGTGTACTCTATATATATTAAATACTGAACTGTAAGGCCAATCCAGACCTTAAATGCTTCCTAGAAGGTTGTAACAGAACCTTTGGGCACCGATCTTTGTAACAGAATCATATACCTATTTTGATATTTGACTTGGGAAAACTAGAAATGTTCTGCAAATCAAGGGACCTAGAATGTGGAATGACCTTCCCAATCATGTTAAAGACTGTACCCCTCTCAACCAGTTTAAGAGGAAAACTAAGTTCTACCTAATCGACTTCATGTAACCTACCTTACCTCCTAAATGTCAACCTATGTCCTACCCTCGACTAGGGTTAGACACCCAGAAAGGTAGGCATCTCAAAACTGACCCAACTTGGTAGGAAACTGCAAAAAAACCAAGACCGAACAGAGAAACAGAACTTTCCAAAAGAAAATAAGGAAACCACCAAACAAGCAAACATCATTCACCCCCGCCGTGCAGCTCATCCCCTACACTAGCTGCCCATACCTTAGTTCGTTGGCTGAAGCGCTCTTAGGTGGTTGTCAACTCTGGCCTTGGTTTCCTGTTGGATTTTGTGCCCTTGTGGAGTTTCCTGCTGTTTGTGGCGCAGTGGCTAGGAGTAACGTAGTGTGCTGGGGCTGCATGTGCTTTGGGCTGCCTTCCCCCAAGTGCCCTGTAAGTACAGTGACACCTTGGCTTATGAATACCCCTCTTTATGAACTTTTCGGGTTACAAGCCCAATTTCTTTGTAAAATCCGAATCGGGTTATGAACTTTGCCTCTGGTAACGTAGTTTGTTGATACGCATTTGGCTGACCTAGTGCATGGGGGCACGGCAATTGCGCCTAAGTTTACCAGTGCCTCCTGCCTAGTGACAATCGTGCCTGAATTCTTTGTAAAGAATTTCAGTGTTTTTCAAATTTTTGGATATTTAAACATAAAAGTAATTATTATATATCTCGCCATGGGTCCCAAGAAAGTCAGTGGTAAGGTTCAACCTAAGAAATTAGTTGTGAGTAAAGGCAGGGAGAGGATGTCCCTTCCTCATTAAGAAAATGTGTGAGATATGGGAAGAACTGCAAAGTTTTGTCGAATAAACTCACACAAATAAAGCTGTAGCAGGTCATTGTATTGACCATTTAAATGACAGTGATGTCTCACTACAGACATGTGTTAAAATGTAGGAAAAAAGAAGTGTCTTTAGACAGATTCTTAGTAAGGCAAGCAAGCAGTGAGCCACAACCAAGTTCTAGTGGTACTCCTGCAAAATGTAGGAGAGAGAGTACTACAGAAGAGTCATCACTGCCTGATGTAATGTACAAACATTCTGTTAGATTAAAGATAGAGGTAGAACATACAATGCCTAAAGCCACTAGTACACAGCGTTTTGGGCAAGGAGAGGTGGGGAAAAAAACACTTAGACTAAAACTTAATAGTAATTGAGCTTAAAGTATAAATTGTGTTAAATGAAAACAAAAATAATAAAAGTTGAAAAAAAAGGGGGGAACATGGTAGAAAATAGCTAATATACAAGTTGGTCAACAAACAGCATTTTTTTTTTTTTTTTAAATAGTAAGACATGGGTTGACATTTAGAAGTAAGATAGGTTACATGGAGTTAATTAGGTAGTACTTAGTTTTCATCTTAAACTGGTTGAGAGGTACAATCTTTGACATAATTGGGAAGGTCATTCCACATTCTGGGTCCCTTGATTTGTAAAGCATTCCTAGTTTGATTAACCCTTAAACCGCGCAAATTATATATATATGATATCAGTGACAAAACCGAAACTGCGCACATCATATATATATGATTTCGTGTCTAGCGCTATAATTTAAATGCCCTGCCTGGGATAGGGGCAGCTATAGTACAGCCATGACCGATAGTTGCCAGATGCCACCTAGAAAAAAAATCCAGGCCAACATTCTCTGGTTAGAGCGTCAGTATTGAGCAAGCCACCAAGGCTGGTGCACGCAGCACAAGCTCACAACACCGCTGTTCAGCTTGTGACCACAGCATCGCCTACAAATGCCATAATATATATGATACTGCTATTATTTAGCAGTGATAGTATTACTGAAGACCCCTGACTGATAAAACTGACCAGGATTCTGATAATAGCAGGATTGTGGTGATATTTAGCACTGTGCTCCATGTAGGGAGGAGTAAGGCTGTGGAGGGAGGGTTGTGGCGTCGTCTTCTGACTGTGTGTGGCCACCATTTATTGACTGCACTCACCATACCAGCTTAGTGGTTCGCTATGGCGAACACAAATGTAGATACTTAGATAGTTATATATAACGTGCGTATAGTGTGAGATAATAGCGAGAGGAGTAGGTTGGGAGCCGCCATTTTGGTGAGGGAAGAGCATCGTCTGCACGACTTGTCATATTGTTTACTGGTGACCACTATGGTCTTTGCGCACCATACCAGCTTATTTGTACAGGTATGGTGAATAAAACAGGTAGATACTTATATATAATGTATGTATATAGCGTAATAACACCACAAACAATATTGTTGGAGGAGAAATATTAGTGCGCTTGCCTTGAGGGCGGCCGCTGATCAGCTGACTGTGTGAGTAGCTACGTCTTTGTGCCTTTACTCACCATACAAGCTTAGATGTACAGTTATGGTGAACAAAACATGTAAATACGTATATATAACGTCTGTGTATAGTGAATAAATACATAAACAGTATTGTGGGAGGAGAATGAGGGCGAGTGAGGTGGTGTTGAGGGAGGGAGTGGTAGTGAGTGGCTCGCTGGTGTTTGGCGGTCACTCCTCGTTGCTTTTTGACTCACAAGACCAACTTAGTAGTTCGTTATGGTGAACAAAACATGCAGATACTTATATATAACCTGTGTATATAGTGTAACAACAGCAAAACTTTTTGTTTATTGTTATATGAACATAATAATTGAATCACTTATATGCACACCATAATTTTGAGTACAGCGATGGTTCACACATTTTATTATATAAATATACCACAATTCACTGTATGGAATAATATTACTGCAAAAAAACTAAGAAAAAATGAATCGGAGACATTGAAATAATTAGGTAATAATATATTTGTGGCAACTGCCGTCTGACAGCTCGGGCAGAGTAGACCTCTTCTGGCGAAGGCTCTGCCAACGCCCCTTTTCTGGGGGGAGCCCCGTCGGCTCCCCGGAGCTATCCCAGGCTGATATGCTAATGTCAGACTTTGGCATCAGTCATGTGTATGGAGTTCTTAGGCCTACTGGGGACCATGGCCAGAACCGGGCCCCCTCAGAGAGGCAAGGGGAGCAATGGCCTATAGAAGCCCCCGTGTGGTTGGAAGCATTCTATGTCTGCCATCGACCGGAACAGGCACCCAGAAAGGTAAGCGCCTCAAAACAAACCCCTATTCTGGTTAAAATTGCTACCAAAAACCGAACTAGTGGATAGAACTCCCCAACCGAAAACAAGCAAACTAGTGTGACGTCACACACCGCCGCGCCGCTGTCTGCGCAGCTCCCCCCTCCCCGGGAGGGGGAAGGGGGAGCCCCAGACCCCCCGCGCCGGCTACCCATACCTCAGTTCTTGAGGCTGATGATATAGGCAATGGTCGTGTGCTCTGGCTCCGGTGTCGCTACTGCACTGTGCTTTGCGTGTGGTGTTAGTTTTGTGGGTGCGAGAGCCAGGAGTTATCTTCAGTACTCGGGCTGCATGCGCCTAGGGCTGCCTTCCCTAGGTGCCCTGTAAGTACTGCCCTTGGGGCTTGGGGCCACCTTCCACAGGCTCCTCGGGGTCTGCCTCTGCTGGTCCGTTTTACCTTTCGGTTTTTCGGCCGCCTGTTGGGCTCTTGGGTGTTCTGTTCTCCCTTGTTACCGGCAGGTAAGAGGCAGTTTGCACTGGTAGGGGCGCAGGGTGCTGCTCAGCTTGTATTTTCCGACATCGCGGCCGGCTCTGTTCCTTGGGGTTCGCTGTCCTCTTGCGGGGTTTTGTTTTTGCCTGGTGGGGGGTTCTGTCATTTTATTCAGTTTGTTTTTGCCCTTCCACTGTTCTCCTCGGTGGCGCCCCCTGCTAGGTCCCCGTGAGTGTACACGTCCCTGGGGTTCAGCTTTAGAAGTTTGCTTGGTAGTTTTGGGTGCCGGTTTGCAGCACCCTGCCTGGGACTACCTGAGCGCGAGTCCTCTTAAAGTAAACGCTCAGGACCCTGGGAATCCCCTAGGGGGCGCGTGGGTCCGATGGATGTGACCCCGGAGTCCCCACTCGCTGTGTGCGAGTTTGAGGGTTGCTCGGTCCCCTTGTCTCAGGGTGACCCTCATTGTTTTTGCCTCTGCCACGCTGCCTGTTGGGTCGGTGATACTTTCGACCCTGAGTCCTGTGAGTGTTGCTGCTTGCTTGTGACTCAATTTACCCAATCCTCTGATGATTCTATTCGGGTACAGGCGGCGCGTGCGTTGCAGTCTAGGTTTTGTCTGTTGCAACGCGCTTGGTTGGTTGCTTCCCCGGATGCCCCAGGGGTGCCCCGCTTTGCTTTTCGAGACCCGGACTTGGGGGTGGGGGTCGCTTCGATCCTGGTTCAGTCCTCACTCCTCGTCTTTCCCCTTCTGTTCGTTCTGGTCCCCCGCCCCTGCTTCCGGCCCCGAAGCGTCTGAGGGTTTCGGGGTCGGAGCAGGGGTTACTTGATCTTGAGACTCGGGCAGCTTCGGGGGGTGCCCCTTCCGGGAGGGCGGCAGAGGCATTCGAGTCTTGTCTCCCGGCCGAAGCTTCAGGGTCTGACCAGTGGGCCCCCCTTCCTCCAGCTTTTCCGGCTGCTCCGTCCTTGTCTTGTGGGGTCGGGGCTTGGGGAGAGGACTCGGCCTCGGATCCTGTGGTGAAGGACCTCGAGGCTGGGGAGGGGCTGACTTGGGGGCCTTGGGCCCCACTGGACCCCGCCTGGGTTTTTCTTCCCACTGAGCGGGGCTTATTGTTACAAGGAGTGGGGTTTTCTTTTCCCCCCTCTGCGTACGAGTTGGATTTGGTGTCGGCCCCTCCCCGGGTTCGGTTCTGTGTTCCCCCGGGTTCGGTTCCGTGTTCCCCCGGGTACGTCGGTTCCGTCCTTCCGGAGGTTTTCGGCTTATCGCATCCAACCTGGTGTGGTGCGAGCGGCCTTTGCAGCTTACCTCCTGCGTGACCCGGATTATGCCTCGGAAATGGATCCGTCCACGTTCAGGTTTGGGACTTCGTTCCCTTTCTGGCTCCATTACGAGGTTCCGGAGTGGTCCTGGCTAGCAGACTGCCTCTTGTTTGGTCTGGATTCCTGGCATTCCTTCTGTCGTTCCCGCACGCTGGAGTGGCGGGAAGCTTCCACGGTGCTTCAGGTTTTTCTGGGGGGCGAACTTGAGTACCTGAATGAGTGCTTGTTTGCCCCTGCCCTTCCCCGCGATGTGGGCGTTATTCAACTCCATGTGCAGGTTCCCTCCCTTTCGGCGGCGCTCGTTGCGGAGGACTTGCGCGCCCGGGGCCTTTTGAGTTCGGCCTTGCGGTTCATTTCCCTCCTGGAGCTGTCTTCGGATTGGCTCGTGGAGGATGTGAGGACGCTTGGGTCCGTCCCGGGGTCCGGCACCTTGTCCTCGGCTGCACGTTCATCGGCTGCCTTGTTGAAGCTGTTCACGCCGATTTTGCGGGATGCGGTTCTCTGTTTTATGCTTCCCGTCTCGCGTGTCGGCAGACGGTGCTGGGTTCCTCTGTGGAATCTGCTTGGGCTCTGGCTCTTAGGCGTTCTTCACCTTTTTGTCCTCTCCTGTTTGCGGAGTCGGCCGTGGCGCAGTTTATTCAGGCTGCGTCGGCGGCTTGTCGTCCGATGTCGGACTTGTTGGTTTTCCGGGGGTCACGGGGTGGGTCTTCCCGGAAAGGTCGTGCCAGGGCTCGGGGTTCCTCTCGTCGTGGTAGGCCTCTGGTGTCAGGTTCGGGGTTGGCTCCTCCTGCGGACCCTCCCTCGTCTGGTCGGCGCGGTGTTCGCGCTGTGCGGGGTTCTGGGTCTCGTAAGGGTCGCCGGCCCTTTCGCGGTTTGCCCCCATGACGGGGTGATGGGGGGGGCGGCTTGCACTGTTCGCCCGCGCCTGGTCCCACGATTCGTGGGCCTTTCGGGTCGTGTCTCGCGGCCTGCGGTGGCGTTGGGTGGCCCCTCCCCCCTTTGGGGGGTCGGGGCTGGCAGGGCAGGTTTCTTCCCCTGCGCTCTGTCGAGTCGTCTTGGAGTGGATACGCTTGGGCGTCGTCGAAACGACGTCGTCCCTCAGATGGGTTTCCCGTCTGTTTCCGGTTCAAAACGGGACTGCGCGGACCTGCGGTTCATTCTGGACTTGTCCCATCTGAACCCCTGGGTTCATTGCCCCTCCTTTCGGATGACTACGCTGTCTCAGGTTCGGCTCCTCTTGGAGCCGGGAGCTTGGATGGTGTCCCTGGACCTCCAGGACGCTTATTGGCATGTCCCGATTCATCCGCTGTTCAGGGACTGGCTCGGTTTTGTCGTGGGGCGTCTGAGTTACCGCTTTCGTTGTCTCCCGTTCGGGTTGAACGTGGCACCTTGCGTGTTCACGCGCCTTACACGGGTTGTGGTGGCTCGTTTGCGTCTCCTAGGTGTTCGGGTGTTGGCCTACTTCGAAGACTGGCTGGTTTGGGCTCCCAGCCAGTCAGCTTGCTTGCTAGCCAGGGATTTGGTTCTTTCCCAGCTCGCCGAGTTAGGGTTCTTGGTGAACTGGAGGAAGTCCCATCTGGTTCCCTCTCAGGTTCGGACTTGGCTGGGTCTCGTTTGGGACTCTCGAACCGCCTCCTTGTCTCTCCCTCCGGAGTCTCTCCTGCGGCTGCGGTCCCGCCTTCGTCTGTTTCTGGAGGGCCCTCGGGTCACCCGGCGGTTGCTCGAGGGGCTGTGCGGGAGCCTGAACTTCGCGATGGTGGTCTACCCGCCGGGTTGGGTTTGGCTTCGACGGCTGTTCTGGTTCCTTCGGGGTTCCCCCTTCCGCCTCTCTCGCGATCGCAGAGTTTGACCCCCGGGGGCCTTGCGTCGGTTGCTGCGTCACCGGCTTCCTCTTCGGGTTTTTCGGGGTTCAGTGCCTTGGCGCCTACCCGAGCCCCCGCTCGATGTGTACACGGATGCGTCGTCTCTCGGCTGGGGTTTTGTGACCAGTGCTCACCAGGCCGGCCAGGGGCGTTGGGGCCCATCCTTCCGTCGAGCTCACAGCACGGTGCGGGAGTTCGCGGCAGTGTGGTTTGCTCTGGGGAGGATTCGGGTGGCCCGCGGATCGACGATTCGGCTCCATTCGGACTGCTCTCCGGTGGTTCATTGCCTGAACCGCGGGGGTTCGATGCGGTCCTTGTCTCTTTGGGGTTGGTCGCTTCGGGTGACTCGTCTGCTGAGTTCTCGGGGTTTGGCTCTCCTAGCGGTTCACGTACGGGGCGTGTCCAACGTCTTGGCCGACGCCCTGTCTCGCTTCGCCCTGTCTCGACCGTCCACTCCGTGGACGGTCGACGACGAGTCCTTCCGTTGGCTTTACCAGACATTCGGGCGCCCTGAAGTGAACCTCTTCGCGTCGGCGTGGTCGCGGCGTCTTCCCGTTTATGTGGCGCCCTTCCCCGATCGCGAGGCCGTCGAGGTCGATGCCTTTCGGTTAGACTGGTCGAGGTGGGGGTTCCTGTACCTCTTTCCCCCGGTTCGGCTGTTGCTCCGGGTCCTGACTCGCTTAGAGACTTACCAGGGGAGAGTTGTCCTTCTGGCCCCTTGGTGACCGGCGCAGCCTTGGTTTCAGGCGCTGGTTGCTCGGTGTCCGAACCCGAGGGTTTTCCCGCGGCTCCGCCTCTTTCAGCAGATCGGGCCAGTACGTCACGTGGCTGGTTCGATCTTCTCCTCGAGTCTTCGCGTATGGTTTTTTTGACTCGAGTCTATCATCATCTCTATGGTGATCAGGTGGCCTCCTTGTTGGTGTCCCGCCTGAGGGCTTCTTCTCGGCGGCAGTATGAAGTTTCTTGGCGGTCCTTCCGTTTCTTTTTGCGTCTTCGTCGTGTTAGTTCCTTGTCTGTTCGGGTGGTCTTGTCCTTCCTTTCGTGGTTGTTTCAGGACCGTCATCTTATGCCTAACACTGTCGCTTCGTATCGTGCGGCGCTGGCGGAGCCGCTTCAGCTTGCTTTCGGTATCGATGTTATGTCTGCGCCGTTTCGCAAGCTGTCTCGTGCATTGTTTCACCTCCAGCCTGCTCATGCGTCGCCTGAGCCGTCCTGGTCTTTGGACAGAGTGCTCGCTTTCCTTTCATCTCCTCGTTTCGTTGTGGCCCCTTCGGTCCAGGATTGTTTTTCCAAGGCACTTTTCTTGTTGGCTTTGGCCTCTGGGGGTCGGGTAGGGGAGCTTCATGCTCTCCTCCGGCGCAGGGGTTTCTGCTCTTTTGGTCGTGGTGATTGTTTTGTTCGTATGCAGCCGTCTCCTTCTTTTCTGGCAAAGAATGAGACTGCTGCGTTTCGGAGGGGTCCATGGGTGGTTGATGCTTGGTTGGTCAGGCCGGGGGTGCATCATGTTTTGTGTCTGGTTGCGGCGCTTCGCCGTTAATTGCGCGCCACAGCTTCTGTGTCCGGGGACGCGCTGTGGGTTGATCCGGTTTCCCTTCTTCCCTGTTCGCGGGTTCGGGTCTCTCAGGTCGTCCGCAGGGTTATTAAGTCCAGCCAGCCTGCGGTCTATCCCCGTGCCCATGACGTTCGTAAGTTCGCGGCTCTTGCTGCCGTCTTTGGGAATATGTCTTGGTCTGATATTCGGGCGCGGGGATTTTGGCGGTCGAACAGGGTCCTGGCTGCTCGTTACCTTGTGAATGTCCCTGGGCCTCGTCGGGCCTGTGTTGCTTTGGGTCGGCGGTTGCAGCCAGTTATCTCGGCTTCGAGTTGAGGAGTGAGCGACGACCGCCTACCGGGTAAGTCCCTCTTTTTTCTGTCTGTGGGTAGTTAGCTCCAGGGAGCCGACGGGGCTCCCCCCAGAAAACCAGCGTTGAATGTAATGAAACGCCATTTTCTGGGTGAGTCCCGGAGGCTCCCCGGCATCCCTCCCTCCCTCCGGTCGGCGGTTTTTCGCGTTTTTGACATCCAGCCTCAAGAACTGAGGTATGGGTAGCCGGCGCGGGGGGTCTGGGGCTCCCCCTTCCCCCTCCCGGGGAGGGGGGAGCTGCGCAGACAGCGGCGCGGCAGTGTGTGACGTCACACTAGTTTGCTTGTTTTCGGTTGGGGAGTTCTATCCACTAGTTCGGTTTTTGGTAGCAATTTTAACCAGAATAGGGGTTTGTTTTGAGGCGCTTACCTTTCTGGGTGCCTGTTCCGGTCGATGGCAGACATAGAATGCTTCCAACCACACAGGGGCTTCTATAGGCCATTGCTCCCCTTGCCTCTCTGAGGGGGCCTGGTTCTGGCCGTGGTCCCCGGTAGGCCTAAGAACTCCATACACATGACTGATGCCAAAGTCTGACATTAGCATATCAGCCTGGGATAGCTCCGGGGAGCCTCTGGGACTCACCCAGAAAATGGCGTTTCATTACATTCAACGCTGGTTTTTTGCCACACTTCCCTACACTATTGCAGCTAAAATATGCAGCCTACGATTTTTTTTGTTATTTTTTCCGTGATCAGGGAACAAAAATGAACACTTCTATAAGACGAAAGAATTTTTTGGATTTTTTGTTGTTGTTGCGCCTGTGGCTGTGAATTCTATTTGGGCCCCTAGCGGTTTGAGGGTTAAGTCTAACTCTTGGAATATCAAATAGGTATTTGTTTCTGGTGTGGTGCACATGAGTTCTGTTACAACCTTCTAGGAAGCGTTGAAGGTCAGGATTGACATTCTGTATGTTGGATTGTACATGTACATTCTGTACATTCGATTGACGTTTCTGTACTACCCTTGGGGTCTAGGGTTGTCTTCCTAGGCCTTTTGGGACTTCACTTCCGTTGGGGTTCTTGCTGCTCGGCATTTATCCAGCCCTTGGGGCCAGCTTGGGTTTCGTGGCCTTTGTTTGGCTCTGGGTAGGGAGCGCTGTTGTTGCTGGTTAGGACACAATGTGCTGTGCAGCCCGCCTACCTTGTGGCAGCTGTGTTTCCTGTTCCTCCTGTTTTTGTTATGCTTTTGTGGGGGTTTTCTTTTTGTATCATGCCTGGAGGGGGTCTGCCTGGTTTGACAATTAGTCTCCCTAGGGTATTTTCAGTGGCCCCCTTCTATTACCCCCCCCCCACCCATGATTGTACACTTCACAGGGGTTCAGTTAGCCCAGTTCCCTCTTTGTTGACATTATCATTCGGGCTCCACTGACTTTGCAGCACTGTTGCCTGGGCTTCTCATAGGCAAAACCCCCTATGAGCTCTGGAAAACCCCGTCGGTGCTTGGCTGACCGATGCATGCATCTTCCGAGTCCCGTCTCGCCTTGTGCGAGTATGAGGGAATGCCTTGGAATTTGCTTGGGCCCTGGCTCTGAGAATTTTGTCGCTCTTTTGTCCATTGCTGGTTGCAGAAGGGGCTGTTACTCAGTTTCTGCAAGTGGCCTCATTAGTTGCCGTCCTCTGAGGGATTTGTTGATTCTCCAGGGTGGCCATTCTCAGGCCTCATGAAAGGGTTGTGCCAGGGCTCAGGGTTCTTCTAGTCAAGGTGGGGCACTTACTTACCTATCTTGGTAGGTAAGATGAGGTGGGCTCCGTCTTTCCATCAAGGTCACAGCATTTTGTGGGAGTTTTCAGTGGTTTGTCTTTCGCTGCTTTTGCTGCATGGTACCAGTTTCTGAGCCAGCGTCATCTGGTCAGCACAATGCTCGCTCTGTTCTTTGGCCCGGCTTCTTGTAAGGGGCGTCAGCCCTTTCGTGGGTTGCCGGCCCTTTTGTGGGTCACCCCATTGATGGGGCGCTGCGGGGGAGGCTAGCTCTGTTTGCCCATGCTTGGTCCCACGATTCATGGGCGTTTCGGTTCGTTTCCTCGGGCTTGTGGTAGCGTTGGGCGTCTCCTCCTGCTGTGAGGTTCGGGGCTGGTGGGGCAGGCTTTTTCCCCCTCTGCTTTGTCAGTTCATCTTGAAGTTGGTGCACCTGGGCGTGATTGAAACGACCTCGTCCCTCAGGTGGATTTCCCACCTGTTTCCAGTACCGAAATAGGACTGTGTGGGTCTTTGGTTTATTCTGGACTTGTCCCGTCTGAACCGCCGGATTCACTGATTCTCCTTTCGAATGACCACTCTGTCCCAGGTCCGGCTTTTTTTGGAGCTGGCATGTTGGATGGTGTCTCTGGATCCCTGGACTTGTATTGTCATATTCTGATTCATCCGGGGTTCAGGGATTAATTAGATTTTTTCGTGGGGCAGTGTGCTTACCAGTTTCATTCCCTTCCTTTTGGCTTGAATCTGGCACCTCGCATTTTTATGCGTCTTATCCAGGTCGTGGTGACCCCCAGTCTGCATTTGCTAGAGGTTCGGGTTCTTGCCTATTTCGATGACTGGTTGGTGTGGGCTCGCAGTTGGTCTGCTTGTCTGCTCGGCAGGGGTGTGGTTCTTTCTCAGCTCTCCGTGTTCAGGTTCCTGGTTAACGGAGGAAGTCCCATCTGGTTCCATCCCAGGTTCTGACCTGGCTGGGCTTTGTGTGGGACTCTCGGACTGCTTCCGTGTGTCTCTCCCTCCTGCAGCATTGCTGCGGCTACAGTCCTGCCTTCAGCTGTTCCTAGGGGGGTCTCAGGTCACTTGACAGTTGCTCGAGCAGTTGTGTGGGAGTCTGAACTTCACCGTGCTAGTTTACTTGCTGGGTTTGGTCTAGTTTTGGCGCCTATTCTGGTTCCTTCGGGGATGCCCCTTCCACCTCTCTCGCGACTGCTGGGCTTGACCCTGGTGGGCCTTGTGTCAGTTGCTGCGTCGCCGATTTCCTCTTCATTTTTTGGGGGATCAGTGCCCTAGGCGCCTTCCTGGGCTCTCGCTCAATGTGCTCACAGATGTCTCATGTCTCGGCTGGGGTTTTGTGATCAGTGCTCACCAGGCCAGCCAGGGGCGGTGGGCTCCGTCTTTCCATCAGGCTCACAGCATGGTGTGGGAGTTTTCAGTGGTTTGGCTTTCACTGCTGAATGTTTGGGTCACTCGGGGCTCCACAATCAGGCTCCATTCAGACTGCGCTCTGGTGGTTCATTGTCTGAACCGCGGGGGTTCTCTTCAGTGTTTGGCCCTTTGGGGCTGGTTGCTTCAGGTGACTCGTCTGCTGGATTTTTGGGGTTTAGCTCTCCATTTGGTTCATATCGAGGGAGTGCCCAGTGTCTTGGTGGACGGTCTGTCAAGGTTCAGTCCCCTGTCCGCGGAATGGATGGTTGACGCTGACTTCTTCAGTTCGCTCTGCTGAACATACGAGCCCCCGGAGGTGGACATCTTCCTAGCATTTTCCGATATACAGTTTGTCGCGCCCTCCTCCAACTGTGGAGCTGGCGCCGTGGATGCTTTTCGGCAGGACTGGTCAAGGTGGGGTTACTTGTACCTGTATCTCTATCCACCGGTCCAGCTGTTGGTTCAGGTTCTGGCTCAGTTGGAGTCTTCCCGTCTTCCCACGGGAGAGTCATCTTTGTGGCCCCTTGGTGGCTGGCCCAGCCTTGGTTTCAGGCGCTGCTTGCTCGGTGTCCAAACCCGGGGCGTTTTCTGTGGCTCAGGCTCTTCCAGCAGATCGGGTCAGTCCTGTACATGGCTGGATCCATCATCTACTCTGCTCTTCGTTGTCTGGTCTATTTGACGTGGGTGTATCACTACTTGTATGGTGATCAGGTGACTTTATTGGTGGTGTCCCACCTGCAGTCTTCGTCTCGGCGACAGTATGAAGTCTCTTGGCATTCTTTTCGCCATTTCCTCTATCTTCGTAGGTTGTCTTCTGTTTCTGGTTGGGTTGTTTGTCGTTTCTTTCTTGGCTCTTTCCGGACCATCATCTTATGCCTAACACTGCCACACCAAACCTGTCTCCTGAAGCCCACATCAAAAGAATAACATCTGCAGCATATGCGAGGCTGGCTAACATGAGAACTGCCTTCAAGGAACCTGTGTAAGGAATCATTCGGAACCTTGTATACCACATATGTAAGACCAATCCTGGAGTATGCGGGCCCAGCATGGAGCCCGTACCTTGTCAAGCACAAGGTGAAGCTTGAAAAAGTTCACTGATATGCCACTAGGCTAGTCCCAGAACTAAGAGGCATGAGTTACGAAGAAAGGCTGCGGGAAATGCACCTCATGACACTAGAAGACAGAAGAGTAAGGGGAGACATGATCACTACCTACAAAGTTCTCAGAGGCATTTATTTATTTATTTTATTTATTTATATATATACAAGAAGGTACATTGGGTTTGTGAGAATACATTGAATAGCACAGTATTTACAATCTTGTAAAGCCACTAGTACGTGCAGCGTTTTGGGCAGGTCCTTAATCTAACAGATAATTTTAGGTAGGTAATTTCTATCAGAATTGATAAATGATAACAAATACATTGCAAGAGAAAAATGAGATGAGAGAGTTTAGTAAGTATATTAAAGCACATTGTTATATTAAAGCTCTGATTGATTACATTGACAGCTTGATTGGTAATTTAAACAAGATTAATAGACACCATACAGCAGATTGATAGCACATATAAGACAGCAATGATCACAATGGTAAAGATGCTCAGATTGGATGCATAAAGATTGGGAGACTGGGTAGCAAAAGATACAGATAAACAAGATTAATAAACACCATACAGCAGATTGGCCGCACATATAAGAAAACAGCAATGATCACAATGGTAAAGATGTTCAAATTGGGAACATTAAGGTTGGGAGATTGGGTAGCAATAGATACAGTGCAATTTTAAGGCAAAAGGTGAAAAACTATGAAGATGAAATTAGGTACTTTCTGGGGGGAGCCCCGTCGGCTCCCCGGAGCTATCCCAGGCTGATATGCTAATGTCAGACTTTGGCATCAGTCATGTGTATGGAGTTCTTAGGCCTACCGGGGACCACGGCCAGAACCGGGCCCCCTCAGAGAGGCAAGGGGAGCAATGGCCTATAGAAGCCCCCGTGTAGTTGGAAGCATTCTATGTCTGCCATCGACCGGAACAGGCACCCAGAAAGGTAAGCGCCCCAAAACAAACCCCTATTCTGGTTAAAATTGCTACCTAAAACCGAACTAGTGGATAGAACTCCCCAACCGAAAACAAGCAAACTAGTGTGACGTCACACACTGCCGCGCCGCTGTCTGCGCAGCTCCCCCCTCCCCGGGAGGGGGAAGGGGGAGCCCCAGACCCCCCGCGCCGGCTACCCACACCTCAGTTCTTGAGGCTGATGCTATAGGCGATGGTCGTGTGCTCTGGCTCCGGTGTCGCTACTGCATTGTGCTTTGCGTGTGGTGTTAGTTTTGTGGGTGCGAGAGCCAGGAGTTATCTTCAGTACTCGGGCTGCATGCGCCTAGGGCTGCCTTCCCTAGGTGCCCTGTAAGTACTACCCTTGGGGCTTGGGGCCACCTTCCACAGGCTCCTCGGGGTCTGACTCTGCTGGTCCGTTTTACCTTTCGGTTTTTCGGCCGCCTGTTGGGCTCTTGGGTGTTCTGTTCTCCCTTGTTACCGGCAGGTAAGAGGCAGTTTGCACTGGTAGGGGCGCAGGGTGCTGCTCAGCTTGTATTTCCCGACATCGCGGCCGGCTCTGTTCCTTGGGGTTCGCTGTCCTCTTGCGGGGTTTTGTTTTTCTTTTTGTTTTTGCCTGGTGGGGGGTTCTGTCATTTTCTTCAGTTTGTTTGCCCTTCCACTGTTCTCCTCGGTGGCGCCCCCTGCTAGGTCCCCGTGAGTGTATACGTCCCTGGGGTTCAGCTTTAGAAGTTTGCTTGGTAATTTTGGGCGCCGGTTTGCGGCACCCTGCCTGGGACTACCTGAGCGCGAGTCCTCTTAAAGTAAACGCTCAGGACCCTGGGAATCCCCTAGGGGGCGCGTGGGTCCGATGGATGTGACCCCGGAGTCACATCCATCTTTGCTCCTCTGCTCCAGTGCAGCAGTACTCCACTCTAGAGAGCACAAGCGTTTTGAAAAGTGTCATCATCGGTATACCATCTCTAGTGTGAAAAGTTCTTGTTATCCAACCTGTCATTTTTCTTGCAGTTGTGACGGATACTTTATTGTGTTCTTTAAAGGTAAGGTCTTCCGACATGAGTATACCCAGATCCTTTACATTGCCTTTACGTTCTATGTTATGATTTGCCTGAGTTTTGTACGTGGTTTCCGTTTTTATATTTTCATTTTTTCCAAAGCGCATGAGCTGGAACTTATCTTCGTTAAACACCATATTATTTTCTGTAGCCCATAGATCTACATTTCTATGATAGATTTCTGTAGCCCACCTGATCTACATCTGACTGGAGGTTTGCCGTGTCCTCTATGTTGCCTACTCTCATGAAGATCCTAGTGTCATCTGCAAAGGATGATACAGTGCTATAGGTTGTGTTCTTGTCTATGTCCGATATGAGGATGAGAAAAAGTACTGGAACAAGCACAGTACCCTGGGGGACTGAGCTCTTCACGGTTGATGGGCTGGATTTTATTTTGTTGACTGTTACACATTGGGTTCTGTTGATCAGGAAATTGTAGATTCATCTGCCTATTTTTCCGGTAATTCCTTTTGAACGCATTTTATGTGCAATAACGCCATGGTCACATTTATCAAAATTTTTTGCGAAATCTGTGTAAATTACATCAGCGTTTTGTTTGTCTTCCATAGCATCTAATGCCATATCATAGTGGTCCAGTAACTGCGACAGGCAAGAGCGCCCTGTTCTGAAACCATGTTGTCCGGGGTTATGGAGATGCTGTGATTCCATGTATTTTGTGATCTTACTTCTTAGCACTCTCTCAAAAATTTTTATAATGTGCGATGTTAGTGCTATCGGTCTGTAATTTTTTGCCTCTGCCTTATTTCCTAATTTATGAAGTGGTGCTATCTCTGCTGTTTTTAGTATATCAGGAATAACGCCAGTATCTAGGCTTTGTCTCCACAGAATGTGGAGGGCCTGCGATAATGGTTTTTTACAGTTCTTGATGAATATGGAGTTTCAAGAATCCGGGCCTGGTTGCAGAGTGCATAGGCATACTGTTTATGGCTTCTTCAAAATCCAGTGGGGATAGGGTGACGTCTGATATATGATTTGATGTTGGTATCATATCCATGAAAAATTCATTTGGGTTATCAATCTTTAGTGCATTTAATGGCTCACTGAAAACAGAGTCGTACTGCTTCCTCAGTAGCTCGCTCATTTCTTTGTTGTCATCGGTGAAAGTTCCATCTCCCTTTCGCAGGGGCCCGATACTAGATGTGGTTTTTTATCTTGATTTTGCATAGGAGAAAAAATATTCCGGATTTCTCTCTATTTCACTGATGGCCTTTTCCTCTCTTTGCCTCTCCAGGGTTTTGTATGATTCTTGTAGCTGGCGTTCAATTGTTTCTATTTCTTTACCTAACCTTCTTCGCCTTCTTGAGATAGGGTGCGACTCTCAAGTTGTTCCGCGATTAATTTTCTTCGCCTATATAGGGAACGACGTTCCCGTTCCAATCTGCAACTCTTCCTCTTTTTTCTTAGGGGTATGCGGACCCCATACCCATCTTGTGGGTGGTAGTGGGCCCCATACCCATCTTGTGGTTGGTAGTGGACCCCATACTCATCTTGTGAGTGGTAGTGGACCCCATACCTATCTTGTGGGTAGGTAGTGGACCCCATACCCATCTTGTGGGTGGTAGTGAACCCAATACAAATCTTGTAGGTGGTAGTGGACCCCATACCAATCTTGTGGGTGGTAGTGGACCCCTTACCCATCCTATGGGTGTTAGTGGACCCCATACCCATCATGTCGGTGGTAGTGGACCCCATACCCATCTTGTGGATGGTAGTGGACCCCATACCTATCTTGTGGGAGGAAGTGGACCCATACCCATCTTGTGGGTGGTTGTAGACCCCATACCAATCTTGTGGATGGTAGTGGATCCCATACCCATCGTGTGGGTGGTAATCGACCCCATATCTATCTTGTGGGTGGTAGTGGACCCCATACCCATCTTGTGGGTGGTAGTGGAACCCATACCCATCTTGTGGGTGGTAGTGGACCCCATACTCATCCTGTGGGTGGTAGCTGGTGGACCCCCTTACCCATCCTGTGGTTGGTAGTGGACCCTATACCCATCCTGTGGGTGGTAGTGGACCCCATACTCATCCTGGGGGTGGTAGTGGACCCCCATACTCATCTTGTTGGCGGTATTGGACCCCTATGCTCATCCTGTGGGCTGAAATGGACCCCATACCCATCCTGCAGGCGGTAGTGGACGCCATACACATCCTGTGTGTGGTAGTGGACCATATACCCATCCAGTAGGCGCTAGTGGACCCCATACCTATCCTATGAGTAGTTATTGGGCCCAGACCTATCCTACAAGTGGTATGGACCCCTTTCCCACCTAACAGGTGGTAGTGGACCCTATACCCATCCTGCAGTAGGTAGTAGTTAAGCGAGTATAAGATTAAGTATAAGATTTACTCGCTACAGGGCGAGTAAATCTTATACTCGCTACAGTAGACACTATACTATCCTGTTTGCAGTAGTTTACTCCATAGACATTCAACGTAACATCGTTTTCTGTTGACGTTCCTACAATACATTCTTTAAAGATTTTTAAAGCACAAACGAGTGTATACAATGTTGATTGGTGAAGCACTATTATTCTATGTAATAATTTATAGTGCTTATTATAATTTACTAAGAACAACTAATATTTCTCAACACAAAACTACGAAACTTCAATAGGATGTTGCTGATCTGTTATATTCTAAGAGCATGGACAATAGTAGGTAAATTTCACAACCCCTGTGGGACCCGAAAAATGCAATTTTCATTATAAGTGAACCAATCACGAATATTCTGCTGTCTACGGTGATGGACGGGTACTGTGAGACGTAAATTAGTACGTGAGGAAGAGTTTGGGCCTTGGAAAAAAGGTAACTGGGAATATACCACATATGTACTAATTCATATTCTACATATTGACTTTAAGCATTAAGTCATATATGTGCTGTCTTGTGCGAGAGCGGGTTGTACTCTGAGGTATTGGAAGTTGGAAACCCCAGAGCAAGGCAAGTATGCTACCTGAGTCATGCACATCAGTAAATACACACCATTGCCTCTACAGGATAATTCTAAGAATTTTTCTAAACCTGACTAGGGGAAATCATTAATAATTTACTGTACAGCTCGCGACCTTGTTACCATAGGGTGACAAGATTGAACTTGACTACTGATGAGATTTGACAGAGGGTCATCCTCATCATCTGACTCAGCACTTGGATCCTTAGACAGGTCAGGAATTAGACTTGCTGCAGGCAGCTCTAGTTCCTCCCTCGCGTGATAAGGTTTTAATTTATTAATATGAATCGTTCTCTCAACTTGGTCTTCAAAAATACCTTTAATAACAAAATTAACCGAACCTTTTCTGTCAATTACTCGGTAAGGGCCCCGCCATCTAGGTGCAAGTTTCCTACTTTGATTGGCAGGAGCCGCCTCATTAACTCTCAACACAAGACCCCCGACTTTCAACTCAAGAGGTCGTACCTTTTTGTCATAATACTGAGCATAGCGGTCTCGTGCTGTCTTGGAAGCCCTAGCTGCAATTCTCCATGCGTTTTTCATCTTATTTAAAACTTCTGATGGGTAGTCTTCCCAATATACAATATTATGTCTGTTAAGCAGACCTGATGGGAAATTACATGAATGGCCTGTGAACAGCAAAAGGGGTTGGGTGTTAATGGACCGATGGATGGTAGTGTTCAGAGCCAACTGGACATAGGGGAGTTGTTCGTCCCGAGAATTGGCATCATGCTCTGCAAGAATTGCAAGCATATCTTTAACTCACCGGTTCGTCCGTTCTGTCATGTCGTTAGCCTGAGGGTGATAAGCCGTAGTGAATGCTGAAGTGGTTTCCACAATTTTACATACTTCTCTAAAAATATTCCCATTAAATTCCTGACCTCGGTCAGAAACTAACACTTCTGGGGGACCGAATAAAGTGACGAACCTATCTAAGAACGCCTTTGCAACAATTCGTGAATCCTTCTGAGGCAATGCAATCAGTGTGGTGTACCTGGAAAGGTGGTCTACCAACACTAATATGTAACGGTTTCCTGAATGACTGTGATGCAGATCAATCAGATCAGCCCCCACCCGATCTAAAGGTTCCAAAATTTCTGGGAATTCTTGCAGTGGAGCTTGTACCTAAAGGGTACCTTTCCTTCTCTGGTAGTGACCACAGGACTTAACGAAGTTAATGACCTCTGTTAACATACCGGGGAAGAAAAAGAGTGACTTGGCTTTATTTATTGTATTTATTTATTTATTTTTATACAAGAAGGTACATTGGGTTTGTGAGAATGCATAGCATAGTACAGTAATTGAACTCTTGTAAAGCCACTAGTACGCGCAGCGTTTTGGGCAGATCCTTAATCTAACAGATAATTTTAAGTAGGTAAATTCTATCAGAATTAATAAAATGATAACAAACACATTGCAAGAAAAAAAATGAGATGAGAGTGATTAGTAAGTATATTAAAGCACATTGGTATATTAAAGCTCTGATTGATTACATTGACAGCTTGATTGGTAATTTAAACAAGATTAATAGACACCATACAGCAGATTGACAGTACATATAAGAAGACAGCAATGATCGCAACGATAAAGATGTTCAGATTAGGTACATAAAGATTGGGAGACTGGGTAGCAATAAATACAGTGCAGTTTTAAAGCAAAAGGTAAAAAACGATGAAGGATGAAATTAGGTACTTTTTAGTATTGTTTTTGAATGATGCAAAAGTTGGACAGCTTTTCAATTCAATAGGGAGTGAGTTCCATAGACTGGGTCCTTTTATTTGCATTGAGTGTTTACACAAATTAAGTTTGACTCTGGGGATATCAAAGAGATATTTATTTCTGGTGTGGTGATAATGGGTCCTATTACATCTGTCCAGGAAGAGTTTCAGAGCAGGATTTGCATTTAAGAACAGGGTTTTGTAAATGTAGTTGACACAAGAGAATTTAGTGGAGTGAGATTATGTTTAGCATGTTTAGGGAGTTAAACAAGGGGGCTGAGTGTTGTCTGAATTTGTTATTATTCTAAAGCAGAATTTGTTATTATTCTGATAGCAGATTTCTGCTGGGTGATGATGGACTTGAGGTGGTTTGCAGTGGTAGACCCCCATGCACAGATACCATAATTAAGATAGGGATAGATTAGTGCATAATATAGAGAGATGAGAGCAGAGTTAGGTACATAATATCTGATTTTGGAGAGTATACCAACTGTTTTAGAGACTTTTTTAATTATGTGTTGTATGTGGGTACTGAAGTTGAGTCTCTTGTCTAGGGATAGGCCAAGAAACTTTCCATCATTTTTATTGCTAATGTTTACATTGTCTATCTGAAGCTGAATTGCATTTGTAGATTTGCTTCCAAATAAGATGTAGTAGGTCTTTTCTATGTTAAGTGTTAGTTTGTTGGTTGACATCCATAAGTGAACTTTTTTTAGTTCATTATTAACAACATTATTTAGTGTATGTGGGTTGGGGTTAGAGTAGATAAGGGTAATATCATCAGCAAACAAAATAGGTTTCAGAATGTTAGAGACGTTAGGCAGATCATTGATGTAAATAAGAAATAAGAGTGATCCCAAAATGCTGCCCTGTGGCACTCCAACGGTTATTGGTAGAGTGGGAGAGGTTATATTATTGATGGCTACACATTGGTGTCTATCACTAAGATAGGATTGGATATAGTCCAGTGTATGGCCTCGAATTCCATAATGATGTAGTTTACGTAAGAGGTAATTGTGATTAACAGTATCAAAGGCCTTTCTCAGGTCAATGAAGAGTCCAATCGGAAACTCATTTTTGTCAAGGGCTGAGTAAATTATATCAAGGAGACTAATAATTGCATCGTTGGTACTCTTTTGGGAGCGGAAGCCAAACTGACAGGGGCTAAGAATGTCAAATTTTACAAGGTAGGAGTAAAGCTATTTGTAGATAATTTTTTCAAATATTTTTGATAGTATGAGTAGGTTTGATATTGGTCTATAATTGTTTATGTCTGCCGGATTACCTACTTTATGAACTGGTGTTACTCTTGCTTTTTTAAGGATATCAGGGAAGGTATGACACTCAAGGGATTTGTTGAACAGCAGAGCTATAGGTGGGGCAAGGGCGTGGGAGGCTCTCTTGTATATAATGGATGGTATTTCACTGATGTTCCCAGCTTTGGTTTTTAGTGAGTGTATGATGGCCACAACATCTGTCGGGCTGACTGTTGAGAGAAGAAGAGAGTTTGGATAGCTGCCTGAGAGATATGTGTTGATATGTGTCTGAGTCTGTGGGATTTTACTTGCAAGGTTAGCACCAACCGATGAAAAGAAGCTACTAAATTCATTCGCAATTTCTAAATCAGATGACGGTGTAAGGCCATCCTTAGAGAGTGTTATCTGGTTGTGGGAGTGTTGTTTAGTTCCTAGGATATTAGAGATGGTTTTCCATGTGCTTTTCATGTTGCCTTTTGATTCTTTCAATCTAGTCTCATAATATGAAAGTTTAGCTTTTCTTATGATACTGGTAAGCACTGATGAGTACCTCTTAACTAATTCCTTTGTAACTAGGCCAAACCTAAATTTCTTTTCATATTCGTGTTTTTTGTTGATTGATTTGATTATGCCACTTGTGAGCCACGGGTTATTTTTTCTTTTGTCAGTTACTTGTTTGGTAAGGAGGGGACAGTGAGTGTTGTAGAGGCTTAGAGTTTTGGAGAGAAAGAGGTTAGTTAATGAGTTTATATCCTGTGTATTATTAAATTCAGATTTCCAGTTAATATTGTGAAGTGCATTAGAAAGATTGCCTAAAGCTGATTCACTGTGTAGCCTGAATGAGAGTTTCTTGCTTTCTGGTGGTGCTGTGTCCATGTTTGCTATGAGGAAGGTAAGATAGTGGTCAGTTGTTCTGTAATAGATTACCCCAGATGTAAGGGGAGCTGTTTTATTAGTCTATAAGTGATCCAGAGTAGTGGCAGATGTTTGAGTGACTCGGGTGGGCTTGGTGATTGTGGGGATTAGCATACAGGTTACCTTGAGGTTACCTTGAGGTGCTTCCGGGGCTTAGCGTCCCCGCGTCCCGGTCGTCGACCAGGCCTCCTGGTTGCTGGACTGATCAACCAGGCTGTTGGACGCGGCTGTTCGCAGCCTGACGTATGAGTCACAGCCTGGTTGATCAGGTATCCTTTGGAGGTGCTTATCCAGTTCTCTCTTGAACACTGTGAGGGGTCGGCCAGTTATGCCCTTTATGTGTAGCGGAAGCGTGTTGAACAGTCTCGGGCCTCTGATGTTGATAGAGTTCTCTCTCAGAGTACCTGTTGCACCTCTGCTTTTCAACGGGGGTATTCTGCACATCCTGCCACGTCTTCTGGTCTCATGTGATGTTATTTCTGTGTGCAGGTTTGGGACCAGCCCCTCTAACATTTTCCACGTGTAAATTATTATATATCTCTCCCGCCTGCGCTCAAGGGAGTACAGATTTAGGCTCTTTGTTGACTATTACACATTGGGTTCTGTTGGTCAGGGAATTGTAGATCCACCTGCCTATTTTTCCGGTAATTCCTTTTGAACGCATTTTATGTGCAATAACGCCATGGTCACATTTATCAAAATTTTTTGCGAAATCTGTGTAAATTACATCAGCGTTTTGTTTGTCTTCCATAGCATCTAATACCATATCATAGTGGTCCAGCAACTGTGACAGGCAAGAGCGCCCTGTTCTGAAACCATGTTGTCCGGGGTTATGGAGATGCTGTGATTCCATGTATTTTGTGATCTTACTTCTTAGCACTCTCTCAAAAATTTTTATAATGTGCGATGTTAGTGCTATCGGTCTGTAATTTTTTGCCTCTGCCTTATTTCCTAATTTATGAAGTGGTGCTATCTCTGCTGTTTTTAGTATATCAGGAATAACGCCAGTATCTAGGCTTTGTCTCCACAGAATGTGGAGGGCCTGCGATAGTGCTTTTTTACAGTTCTTGATGAATATGGAGTTCCAAGAATCCGGGCCTGGTGCAGAGTGCATAGGCATACTGTTTATGACTTCTTCAAAATCTAGTGGGGGATAGGGTGACGTCTGATATATGATTTGATGTTGGTATCATATCCATGAAAAATTCATTTGGGTTATCAATCTTTAGTGCGTTTAATGGCTCACTAAAAACAGAGTCGTACTGCTTCCTCAGTAGCTCGCTCATTTCTTTGTTGTCATCGGTGAAAGTTCCATCTCCCTTACGGAGGGGCCCGATACTAGATGTGGTTTTTGATCTTGATTTTGCATAGGAGAAAAAATATTTCGGATTTCACTGATGGCCTTTTGCTCTCTTTGCCTCTCCTGGGTTTTGTATGATTCTTGTAGCTTGAGTTCAATTGTTTCTATTTCTCTACCTAACCTTCTTCGCCGTTCTTGAGATAAGGTGCGACTCTCAAGTTGTTCCGCGATTCGTTTTCTTCGCCTATATAGGGAATGACGTTCGCGTTCCAATCTGCATCTCTTTCTCTTTTTTTCTTAGGGGTATGCGGTTTGAACATATTTCTAGTGATACTGAGCTTATTTTTTCCAGGCACTGGTTCAGGTTTGCATTTTCTAGCTGTTCTTCCAGTTTATTTCTGTGAAGTCCTGGTTTATTTGCTCCCAGTTTATCTGTTTATTATTGAAGTTGAATTTGCTGAAATCTCCTCCACCGGGAATCTGGACTGGTTTTGAAGGTCTACTCCCTATGGTTGTCATAACTTCAATTAAGTTGTGATCTGAGTAACAGGTATTTGTAATAATTATGTTCCTGTTCAATTCATCATTATTAGTGAAAATGAGGTCCAGCGTGTTCTCCTTCCTAGTTGGTTCTACTATTTGCTGGTTTAAGGCAAACCTGCCGCACATCCGTAGCAGGTCATTTGCATGTGCCTGTTCATTTAGGCTACTTCCTGGTATTCTTTCTGATATTACTGTATTAGCCAGGTGCTTCCATTTCAGGTGCCGTAGGTTAAAGTCCCCAAGCAGGATGATGTTCGGAGCTGGATTAGCGGGGTTTTCCAAGCAGTGTTCTATTTTCATTAGTTGGTCTTTGAACTGCTGAGGGTTTGCCTCCGGTGACTTATATACAAGGACAATAACTACATTTAGAATCTCTATTTTGATTATCAGCACTTCCTTATATCATTTGAGGTGTTTAGCAGCTCAGTACAGATGAGTGTGTCTTTGATGTAGAGGCTGACCCCACCCTGATGCCGATGTTTCCTATCACATCTGAAAAGATTGTACTCTGAGATCCATATTTCACCATCATGGTAGTCTTTTGTGTGGGTTTCTATTAGGGCTGCAAACACTGCATTTGCCTCATGAAGGAGACCATCAATAAAGTGAACTTTGTTGGATTTGCGTGTTTTTATACCCTGGATGTTGGCAAATATAAATGATGTTATCGTGTTAGTGGAAGTGCTGAATGCCTTACTTGGAGTTAATATCTGAGGCTCTGGTAAGGAGGCCACTGTGTTTGCGTCCAGGGTGTGTTGTTTTGGAAGTGATTCGTCCAGTTTTGGTAGTAGGACGGGTGTTGTGTGATGTAGCACCTGTGTGCTTGTTGATAATTTGTATTCCAGTCTTGTGGGTATATCCGTTCCCCTCTGTAATCCTGTAGTGGTTCCATCTGACTGTTCCTCTCTCTTATATTTACTACTCTGTTTCTGTCTTCCTCTAAAAAAATTCCAGTAGTGTCATATTGATCTTCCCGTCTATAACGCTGTGTACCTCTCACGTGGAATTCCGGACACTGAAGATTGTAGGATTTTTTGTCCCTAATTGAAAATTGACATAATTTAGGGTGGAAGTATCTACACCCTGTTCCAAAACGACATGAACCCCTCTCCAACATGTTCCTGCATTTTCGAGGATGCAGAAAATGGCATTTTGCTCCTAATTTTCCATATTTGCATATTCCTTTAGCGTAGAATTTACAAATATGTTCCGGTTTTGCGTTTTTCAAGTTATTTATATCTCTGTCTGTCTTGTCTACCTCTTTATTGGAGCCATCTCCGTTTTTCGTCCCAATTCCTTCATCTATGCACTCTGTCTCACTGGTGCTCTCATCGTTTATATTACCTGGCTCTGCAATATTGCTGTTATTTTGTACCACAATACCCTCTTCCTCCACACTACTGCTGCGGTTCTCTAAACTATCTGTTCCTGAGTTTTGGTCGTTATCCAATGTTGTCTTTTCCCAGTCCGCATATATCACTGGTAGCCTGTCTGTGAATGATAATCTCTGTGACTCGGGAATGTTTTTCATCAGTTTAGTTATGTTCTCTAACATTAATCTGTCATCTTTGCAAGCCCAGTAAATTCCTTGCCTTTTTGTGCATCTTGGAGATACTTCTGTACAGCCCAGGTGAAATCTTATGTTACAGATGCAACACGTTACGCCTACATTACGTTTTCCCAGTACTCCCGAACACTCGCCACACCTCTCCATTGTCTGATGTATTGTGTTGTATTTGTGGTTCACTGTACGGATCACTTGTTGATGTCAGTCCTTTTAACTCTTTATAAAATTATATGTATATATTTATATATTTAATATTTATAATATTATATGTATACCGTATATTTGTAATATTATGTATGTTATTTTATTCAAACTTTATGGCAGGTACTTAGCGTAGGGTAGGGAAGCTGGTCCCCGGTCGGTACAGGTGACCTCTTGTTGTCCCAGGTTGATGTCACCAGTTTCCAGTTACTCGATTTATAACCACTGATGCCGCCTCTTGCCACTATTCTATATTTCTAGTATTCTATGCACGATTTTCCTACACTTCCAACTTATATGTTGTTGTGATACCCGTTCCACTTCACTGTTCCCCGAATCACTGTTCACTATTTTTTCCTCATACACGCATGTACACAAAGCCTCGTGGACTGGCTCACACGTGGTCTCCCGTTTATTCTCTATTTAACACAAAGTTCTATTGTTAATGACTGTTTTCAATTTTCCAGCGAGTCACTATGCACTTTGTTATGTCTGTAATCAGTAATCCATGGCAGTAGTCCTAAGAAATCCTGGTTAATGTCACGATTTTAACGGAGCGCGCACGATATGTCTTCCCCCTCCCTAGACCTCGACTCGACTCTCAGGAGTCGAGTCATACAGGAGTGCATGCTGTTACGGAAATAGTCAACTTGAGGGTTGTTTTGAAGACCCAGGTCAATATTAAAATCACCTCCCAGAATGATGTGATTTTTGTTGAGATTGTTATTTATGATAAGATTCTTTACGTTATCTGAGAATGAAGCTATGTTGGTATTAGGAAATCTATAGATGGCACCGATAGTCAGGGAGGATTTAAGGGATTTACTGGAGAACTTGGCAAAGGTATATTCACAATAGTCGTCTCTATCACTAATGACACTATTAAATAAATAAATAAAATAAATAAATGTTTATTTAGGTAAGGTACATACAAGAAATTTTTACAAAGATTGGTTGACTTATAGGTAGAGCTAGTACATACAATGCCTAAAGCCACTATTACGCAAAGCGTTTCGGACATGAAAAACTTAAATGACAAGCTTAATACTAATTGAGCATAAAGAGTAGAATGAAAACAAGAAATGAAAACATAGCTGAAAAAGCAGCACAAATACAATTATGTCGACAAACAGCGCTCTTTAAAAAAAAAATTGCAGATGAAGGTATCTTTGTAATATATGGCTGTGCCACCTCCTTTTTTATTAGGCCTGCAGTTATGAATGGCTTTATAACCAGCTAAATTGTAGAGTTGGGTATAGTCTTTACTTAGCCAAGTTTCTGTTAAAATGATGAATGATAAATTAGTACCTACTGCTGTGAGTAGTGCATTTATATCATCAAAATGTTTACCAAGTAACCTAACATTTTGGTTGTAAACTGATAAGCAGGTGCTATTTAGGAGTTTGTTTTTTGCAAGATTTGCTGTGTAATACCTGCAATAATGATGATCAATGTGCTAATTTGTGTGGGTATGAGACAGAAGATTTTGATCAGGATCAATATCAGTAAGCATATAGATACAATAATGTCACGATACAATAAGATAAGCAATTACAGGAACAGTTAAATACTAAAACTGCTGTAAATAAAAAGTAATTGTAGCAAAACACAACAATAAACGTAGATACACAAAAAATAGAAATAATTAGAAGTAGAGCAAAGATTCCCGTAGACAGCCAGGAAGGATACAGTAGTTAGGTTAAGAGAGAAGAAAAAAAACAGTAGATTGACAAGAATAATATATAGCAAAAAATAAAGAGACAAATAATAATCGTAAAGTAAAGATAATCTTAAAAATCAATTAGTTAATATAGCTTAGTTGTGAACCTATAATTAGTATGAACTTAAGAAAAAAAATGAGCTCAGTAATTAATTACAATAAATGGTGTATAAATCAAATTACAATTAAATTTAAAAATTATAAGCAAAAATAAAAATAACAGGGTAAGATTATATTTATGAGCAAGATTTTACTAAGCCACTGAGGTAAATGCTTACATAAATACAAAGTCTGCTATAATTAGAGAATAATTATAGCAAAACACAATAATAAATGCAAGTAAACAAAAGATTTGAAACAATTAGCAGTAGAATAAAGATCACTAGAGAGCCATGAAGGATACACAAGTTTGGTGGAGAGAACAAAAAAAAAAAAAAGTAGACTGTCAAGATGAATATATACAAAACTGACAAATGATGATGTAAAGTAAAATAATCTTAGATAATTAATTATATTTAGCTTAGGTCTTTAACCTATAATTAGTATGAACTTAATTAAGGGAACAAAATGAGATCAATAATTAATTTCAATAAATGACATAAATCAGTTAGCTTAGTTCATTTATTATGCACCCCATACCCATTTTGTGAGCGGTAGTGGAAAGGGTTACAGAGGCACATAATGGGCTCAGGGACTGAACCCCACAATTCATTTAGCTAAGCAAGTTACACTCTTGATGAGCTAGTTACAAAATTCAATATAAGTCGTCACATCAACAATGGGTTCGAGATCGACCTCAAGTACAGGTTCTAAATTAAGCAACTGACATATATGGAGAGCTAGTGTCAAAATTTATATGTTTGTCCTGCACACCGCCCCCCATCCAGTGGGCAGCGGTGGATAGGTTACAATCACTTAGTTACTACCTACAGTTAGCAAACTGGGGATATTTGGCTAAAATTTCTGGTAGCAGATCATTTTGAATGAAATATTGACACATCGCTGGAACATTGGTTATAGAATTGTCTCTAAATTCACGTAACTTTTCGCATGACATAAATCAGAATAATTAAATTTAAAATTTAAAAAAGAATAGGGTAAAATTAGATTTAAGAGTAAGATTTTACAATGATACCGAGGTAGATGCTTGCGTAAGTGCATGGAGACTTGACTGATTACTGAGGAAATTATATGAGTGAGAGAACATTAGGTAAATGGTAAGGCAGAGACAACACCTTGGACAAAGTTAGAATAAGTTAG
This sequence comes from Procambarus clarkii, assembly GCF_040958095.1. Taxonomy (NCBI): domain Eukaryota; kingdom Metazoa; phylum Arthropoda; class Malacostraca; order Decapoda; family Cambaridae; genus Procambarus; species Procambarus clarkii. The sequence continues at coordinate 34,745,043 of NC_091162.1, forward strand.
GTTAGACTAAGGCACTCAAAGAGTTATTTTAAGTATTGGCATTGGTCGGGTTCAAGTTTTCAGATATACCACAATCACTAAAGAAGGCCAGTAGTTGTTGGTCACACTTTTTCCTTTCTTGCTTTCGAAAACCTTTAAAAAAAACAGAACTTTCAAAAAACCTTCCTGCTTTCATGTGGGTTCTAAAAATCCCCGGATGACCTGCAATTTTAGACGTATGTGCGAGTTTCAACGCCGACTTCTTCAACACCTCTAGGATAATGTTAAATAAGAGCGCGTCTGTATTATGGGGGATCCATTATAACATGGGTGTAGGGGCAGTAGGTAGCATTCAGAGTTATCAAATATGGGAGAACTAAAAGGCCCGGCCCCAAAATAAACTATCCACAGTAATAATAACTTGCTACATGACCATGTCCGACTAGAGGTTGATCATAGCACTCCCACACAGGAAGAAGAGATACTCCGTTACAACTTACTTATTTATTAACCCCTTAACAACCCCCCATATACAGTCACACCAATAACAAAAATAATAATTACTTTACCACACTATCTTACGTTAAAAGCCTTGGTCCACATAGACAGGATGCAAGGCTTTACACTGAACACAAGCTAGGGTAAAGTTCTACTATGGAAACACTTGAAGCTAGAGTCAGCTTAGGGTAGGGGGACCACGTGGTTCCACTGGGACCCCCTTTAGAATAACTAGTAATATGAACTCTAAAAACACCTACTACACACAAAATATACTACTCTACACATAGAACACGTGTATTCCAGAAATTGAATAATGTACACAGTATATACTTAGCTTGAACAAGACACAGAAATGGTGCCCTGGTGACTCTCTATTACTCCCTCATCTATCCATATCTCAACTATGGTATTTGAGCTTGGGGTTCTACTACCCAAAATCATTTACGTCCTCTAATTACTCAACACAAAGCTGCTATTATGACAATATCCAACTCTAGCCCCAGACATCACTCGGTACCCCTACTCAAATTTCTGAATATGTTAGATATTAAGTCACTGCACATTCTCTCATGTGTATTATACATATATAAAACGCTGAACTGTAATGCCAATCCTGACCTCAAAAGATTCATTGAAGGTTGTAACAGAACTCATGAGCACCATACCAGAAATAAATACAGTTTTGATATTCCTAGAGTACGACTTAATCAAACTAGAAATGCTCTTCAAATCAAGGGACCCAGAATGTGGAATGACCTTCCCAACCATGTTAAAGACTGTACCTCTCTCAACCAGTTTAAGATAAAAACGAAGCACTACCTAATAAATTCCCTGTAACCTACCTTACCCCTCTGTTGTCAACCCATGTCTGTTTTTTTCAAAACAACGCTGTTTGAATGTAATTGTCTGTAATAATTTGTAATTGTATTTGTGCTGCTTTTTCAGGCATGTTCCCCCCTCTTTTACCTCTATTTTTATTTGTTCTCAACACATTTTATTCTTTATACCCACTAGTATTAAGCTTTAGTCATTAATGTTTTTCCTGCCCGAAACGCTTTGCGTAATAGTGGCTTTAGGCATTGTATGTACTAGCTCTATCTATTAATCCAACAAACTTTGTAAAATCTCTTGTATGTATGTACCTTACCTAAATAAACATTTATTTATTATTATTTATTTATAAATAAGAAAACGAGGAGGAAGGGTAGGAGAATCCTGTCTACACCACGCCAGCTCAGAAAAAGAAAGACTCTCAGTCTCCTTCCCCCCAGCTGGCTCGCTGCCGGCAGACTGCTCAACTAATCGTACCGCAGCCCTATACCAAGTTTACTCAGGTTTACTTTACAAATGATTAGAAAGTATTAGTAAACATAGTTGGTGCCTATGTTATTATTTAATAATCAACCCCAAGCTCAGTCTTAAATGCTCTTTGAAAAACAAGAATAGTCTTACGTCTGGCAGGGAAGATCCAAACAAGTGCACCTCGTGATGCGTTTTCAATACTAAAAGGCAGTTTATTAGCTCAGTTTTGACCTCTTGTTTCCACTGAGGAACCCAGGGTCATAAGCAGATAACCAGCTGAAAAACTGCACGATCCTTGTGTCCCTTTACATAAAATAAGACCCCATCCTTCATTTCAAAATCATGAATTGCTAAATTACGTTTCTTCGATGGATATTTTCCTCCCTCCAAAAGTTCAATAATTTCTTTCCACCTTGGCTCGTTCATCTGGAATTCTCGCATTTTCTCACTGGAAATATTTTCAATATTAAGATTTACGTTAATAGTAGCAATGTTTCTACTCAAAGTGTCTGGTACAACATGTGATGGAACAGGCTTGTAAAGTATTTGGAATGAGTGAGCAGCTAGTTCATGAGACCAACGTGACATGCGAGGGCATTTAGTTCTTTTCTTAAAAATATGAGTCAAAGCCCTGTGATCTGTATAAATGACAAAGTGACGTTGGAAAAGATACGGTTCAAAGTACCTGACACTTTCTACCACAGCCAAAGCCTCCCTATCCGTTGCAGAATAGCGGACCTCTGGACGCTTAACCTTCCTGCTGAAATATGCAATTGGGTGAGGAAGATTGTCATTATTGTTTTTACACTGAAAATTGAAGATTGTTTTTACAGTCTCCGTGGTGTAGTGGTAAGACACTCGCCTGGCGTTCCGCAAGCGCTATGTCATGGGTTCGTATCCTGGCCGGGGAGGATTTACCGGGCGCAATTCCTTAACTGTAGCCTCTGTTTAACGCAACAGTAAAATGTGTACTTGGATGAAAAAACGATTCTTCGCGGCAGGGGATCGTATTCCAGGGACCTGCCCGAAACGCTACGCGTACTAGTGGCTGTACAAGAATGTAATTTCTCTTGTATATATCTCAAAAAAAAAAAAAAAAAAAAAAAAAAAAAATTATCACGCTGCATTAAGCACCCACCAATAGCTATGCCACTGGCGTCAGTGTGTACTTCCCACTCCTTATCAAAATCCGGTACTGCCAAGACTGGGGTGGTAATGAGTTGACTTTTTAATTTTGCATAAGCGTTATCATGCTCAGGTTTCCAAACGAATTTAACATTTTTCTTAGTAAGCTCAGTTAACGGTGCTGTTGTACTTGCAAAACCCTCAATGTGGCAACGGAAATATCCGGCGGCCCCCAGAAACCTTCGAACATCCTTTGCTGTCTTAGGTGTAGGCATGTCAGCAATGGCACGACAGGAGTCGGGGTCAGGTCGGATACCATCTGTGCTCACCTGGAATCCCAGAAACTTGAATTTCTGAGATGCCAGAGTGTACTTCCCCACATTGACTTTGAAACCCGCCCTATCTAACAGTATTAACGTCTCAGTCAAATCTCGCAAGTGCTCATCAAACGTCTTGGAGTAGATAACCACATCATCCAGGTACGCTAATGAGTGCCTTCCCAATACTGGGTTCAGGATGTAATTTATTGCCCTCTGAAATGATGAAGGCGCTGTTAGGAAGATACATCAAGGACAAGGGTTATTAATTTATAAAAAAAAATAATAAAAATCATTAAACACTGCCACCACCTTCCCGTCCAACCATACCTGAATGTGTCTATCACCGATCCTCCAGGAAGGAAAGGAATCAGTTATCATGGGACTCCCGGGTAATATGAATTTCAGTAAGAAATTTTGGGGAATTAGTTTGTTTAATTCACTTTACTTATTTAAATCCAAGGGCAACTTTAGTATCTACGAACTGTAGGAGAACATGGGGGGTTTCCAATTCAACACATAAAAATGACCAAGTAGAGAAATATATCAAAGGGGGGGTAAGTGAATACCACTGGACAAGTTATACAATTTATTTTATGAATCATGTAAATTAAGACAATTTGAACATATACCCTATTCTATTCCCCTAGAGGCACAATGGATATCTACTGAGGACATGAATCAAGTACACAATACCTTAAATACCGCACTGAGGCCAAGATGTTGATGGCTGCCCTCAGCCCCTTGGATGCGGGCTTGCGTCCCCCTAGTCCCGATACACTCCCAAGACATACTAATGAAATTTTGTTTTACCAGCTCTCTCCAGCTATGCAAAGGGGACCAGGTACCACTGTAGGTAGAGCCCAGTGCCCTCCGAGCAATGTTTACCGACTGATAAATTATGTTCAAGCCTGTCTCCTCCAAGATAAAGAGTAGGGACATTTGACTCGACTGGTATGGGGATGGGACCGGTGAGAGGGGGAAGAGAGGGAATGAGAGGTGGATGGAGAGGGAAATCTGAGTGGGGGAAGCCAAAGGTATCCAAGACCACCCTCAGGTCAACCTCTTGGGCCTGACAAATGGGCGACAGGGGGGGGGAAGAGGAGGAGACGAATGCCAAGCCAGGGGAGGGGAGAAAAGGGAGAAGGAAGGAGGGAAGAGGGGAGAAGGAAGGAGGGGAGAAAGGAGAACCAATGATCTGAGCACCAGATTAAAAAAAAAAATATTGTCATCTTTATTATTGTCTTTTTTCTTTTTTACTCCCATGTTCCATAGTACACTGGCTTTGCCTGTGTCCTCTAGTATTAACTTCATTATCCAGTGTTCCTGAGTGTATCTCTATTTAAACTACCTCAGTTTGTTTTAGTATAACTTTAGTATTCAACTATAGTGTACTTATAATAGTATAGTAAGCAAGCTTTTCATTTTATAGATTTCATAATTGCTTTTTTACTTTTTTGGTCATCTATTGTTATTAATTATTCCAGTTCATTTTTTACATTCCTAGTTCCCATTAAGTTTTTTTTTTCTTTTTACTTAAAATTTCGATTTCGATTTCGAAATTTACTTAAAAACTGGAACCGTTTCCAAAGAATTCTCAAAGAATTACTCGTTATTGCTATCTAAAAAAATTAGACGAGCCAAAACTAAATACTACGAAGATAAATTTACCCAAATAAAGAGCAACATTAAAAAAACTTGGAGCAGGATCAAAGAAGATTTTAAATAACAAACCAACACTCCTGATCAAAAACGATGGTCAGCTTTCAGCCTCTGATTCTGCTATTGAGTTCAATAGGTTCTTCTCTTCCATTGGGTCATCCCTTGCAAATGATATTCCATCTTCCAGTACTGATGTTAAGGACTATCTTACAGGTAACTATCCACAGTCTCTGTACCTAAAGCCTACTAATTCCACTGACGTCAATGAGATAATCCTTTCCCTTAAAACCAAGTCTAGTGCCCTTGAAGAGATAACAACTTTAATTTACAAAAAAGCCTCCAGATCTTTATCCCCTGCTATTGCATTGATCTTCAACAAGTCACTTGAACTCCAAACCTTTCCAGATATTCTAAAAAAAAAGCGAGAGTAACCCTAGTCCACAAATGTGGTGATCTCACAAATGTTAACAACTACAGACCTATATCAATCCTGCCAAACTTGTCAAAAATATTTGAAAAACTAATCTACAAGCAGCTTTACTCTTATCTAGCCAAACACAATATAATTAGTTCTTGTCAATATGGCTTCAGACCCCCCAAAAAAGCACTAACGATGCAATTATTAGTATGATTAACTTGATTCATGCAGCTCTTGATAAAAATGAGTTCCCTGTTGGGTTATTTGTGGACCTGTGTAAGGCTTTTGACACTGTCAACCACCAAAACCTTCTTCCTAAATTACATCATTATGGAGTCAGAGGACACTCCCTGCAATATCTCAAATCTTACCTAACTGACAGGCTCCAGTATGTTTCTGTGAATAATTCAATTTCTCCCACCCACCCATCAACATCGGTGTTCCTCAGGGCAGCATACTTGGCCCTCTCCTCTTTCTCATTTATTTATTTATTTATTTATTTATTTATGCATATACAAGAATGTACATAAGGAATGTGAGGATACGAATATGGTAATTACAGTCTTGTAAAGCCACTAGCACGCGCAGCGTTTCGGGCAGGTCCTTAATCTAAGAAAATTTTAAGGAGGTAAATACTTGCAAAATTTATAGACAAAAAAATGATACCAGATTACATGGAATGAAAAAAAAAGATGAGAGAAAATTATAGGTACAGTATATTAAAGCACATAGGTAGCTATGATTGATTGCAATGACAGCTTAAAATGGTAGTTGACAACAAATTGGTAGGCACAATACAGCAGAAACAATATAAGATTGATTGCAATGACAGCTTGAATGGTAGTTGACAAAAATTGGTAGTCACAATACAGCATATGGCTAGCACATAAAAGAAGACAGCAATGAACACAATGATAAGGTTGTTTGATATTACATAAAAATTAGGAGATTGGGTAACACTAGGTACAGAGCAAATTTAAAGCTCAGTGTAGGAAACTAAATAGATGAAGTTAGGTACTTTTTGGTTTTGCTTTTAAATAAGGCAAAAGTTTTACAGTTTTTCAATTCACTAGGGAGTGAGTTCCATAGACTAGGTCCCTTAATTTGCATAGAGTGTTTACACAGATTAAGTTTGACCCTGGGGACATCAAAGAGATATTTATTTCTGGTGTGGTGATAATGGGTCCTATTACATCTGTCCAGGGAGAGTTTCAGAGCATGGTTTGCATTTAAGAACAGGGTTTTGTAAATGTAGTTGACACAAGAGAATGTGTGGAGGGAGTTAATATTTAGCAAGTTTAGGGATTTAAACAAGGGAGCTGAGTGTTGTCTGAAAGCAGAGTTAGTTATTATTCTGATAGCAGATTTTTGCTGTGTGATGATGGGCTTAAGGTGGTTTGCAGTGGTAGACCCCATGCACAGATACCATAATTAAGATAGGGGTAGATTAGTGCATAATATAGTGAGAGGAGAGCAGAGTTAGGAACATAATATCTGATTTTGGAGAGTATACCAACTGTCTTAGAGACTTTCTTAGTTATGTGTTGAATGTGGGTGCTGAAGTTGAGTCTCTTGTCTAGGAATAGGCCAAGAAACTTGCCATCATTTTTATTACTGATGTTAATGTTGTCTATCTGTAGCTGAATTGCATTTGATGATTTGCTTCCAAATAAGGTGTAGTAAGTCTTTTCGATGTTTAATGTTAGTTTGTTCGTTGACATCCATAAGTGGACTTTTTTTAATTCATTATTCACAACATTATTTAGTGTATGTGGGTTGAGGTTTGAGTAGATAAGGGTAGTATCGTCAGCAAACAATATAGGTTTGAGAATATTAGAGACATTAGGCAGATCGTTTATATATATAAGAAATAGAAGAGGTCCTAAGATGCTGCCCTGTGGCACTCCAACGGTAATTGGTAGAGTGGAAGAAGTTGTATCATTGATGGTTACATATTGGTGTCTGTCACTAAGATAGGATCGGATATAGTCAAGGGCAAGGCCTCGGATTCCATAATGCTGGAGTTTAAGTAAGAGGTAGTTGTGATTAACAGTATCAAAGGCTTTTCTTAGGTCAATGAAGAGTCCAATCGGAAACTCATTTTTGTCAAGGGCTGAGTAGATAATGTCAAGGAGACTAATGATTGCATCGTTGGTACTCTTTTGGGACCGGAAGCCAAACTGGCAGGGGCTGAGTATGTCGAATTTTACGAGGTAGGAATAGAGCTGTTTGTAAATAATTTTTTCAAATATTTTTGATATTTTTTTGATTTACATTAATGACCGTCCAAATGCCTCCAACTCCTCAAACCAATTCTATTTGCTGACGACGCAACCTTCATTTACTCCTTTCCTGACCCCCTTGCTCTAAATGCCACAGTGAATACTGAGCTAAATAAAGTCCATCATTGGCTAACTGCCAACAAACTCACCCTTAACATTGACAAAACTTTCTATATTCTGTTTGGCAATAAATCCTCTAATCAAATAAATCTCAGGATTAACAATACCCAAATTTGTAACAAAATAGATGGCAAATTCCTTGGCGTTCTCATTGACCACAAGCTGAATTTCCAGGGACACATTCTAAATATATCAAAAAAAGTTTCAAAAACTGTTGGCATTCTTTATAAGATCAGATATTATGTACCCCGCCCTGCCCTGGTGACTCTCTATTACTCCCTCATCTATCTATATCTCAACAATGGTATTTGTGCTTGGGGTTCTACTACCCAAAATCATTTACATCCTCTAATTACTCAACACAAAGTAAGTAAGTAATTATCAATAGAAGGCACCAAACCGGGAAGGCTATGTAGCACCATCAAAGTGCGGGATAATCAGAGGGCGTTAAATATCACCAAGGATGCCAATACGAGAACAAAAATGCATAAGGCAAACGATATCAAAAGTATTCGAGTCGCCAAGAATTCAAGCGACAAGCGACCGCAGGGGACAGTTGGAAAACAAGACACACGCTCGTCCTGGAAATCAGGACATTCAACAAGGATATGTATGACCGTAAGAGGGACAATGAAATTCGGACAATAGTGAGCAGGGCGGCGCTCCATTAAGTGACCGTGAGTTAAACGGGTATGGCCAATACGTAACCTAGCCAGAGCCGTTTCCCACCGCCGATTACGGTGGCAGGAGAAAACCCACAGGGACACACAACTCTTAAGAGTACGCAGTTTGTTACTAAGAACAGAAGACCAACAACTCTGCCATCGGGCAAGGATGGAGGCATGAATAACTGGGTAAAAGTCAGAATAAGGAACACCTTCATGGGAGATGGGACAAGTGCGGATAGCGTCCTTTGTGGCAGCATCTGCACGCTCATTTAAAGAGACACCAACATGGCTGGGATCCCAGCAAAACGCAACCGACTTAAATTTACTGGAGATAAGAAACAGCCAATGTTGAATCTCGATGACCACAGGGTGGACTGGACTAAAGGACCCTAAAGCCATGAGGGCACTGCGAAAGTCAACTACTACCACGAAGGAGGATTGCCTCCGGGAAAGCTGGAGACGAAGAGCATAGAAAATAGCATAGAGTTCTGATGTGAAGATGCTAGCCTCCGGAAGAAGGCGACACATATAGGTGTGGTCAGGAAAAACAACAGAGTAGCCCACACCGTCAGCAGACTTCGACCCGTCAGTGAAGATGGGAACGGAGTGGGACTGAGAAGAAAAGTGCTCAAGGAAGAGGCGTTTCAGAACTGTAGGAAGGGTAAAAGCTTTAGTAATGCGGGTCAGAGAAGTACAAAATTTGGGAAGAGGGACCCTCCATGGGGGCAAGGAGGGAACAATACGAGGAGAAACATTAGTAAGACGAACCGAAAGAGAATCTTGTAAGCGAGACAAACGGACAGAAAGAGGAAGGTGGTGAAAAGGAACGGGAACTACAGGAGGGGTAAAAATCAAAGTACGATAGAGGTGAGAGTGAGGATGCTGTAAGGATCGCGCAAGATAGCGAAGACTGTAGCGATCCTGGAGAGACAGAAAGCCAGTGTCAGCGTACAAGCTGAGGGTAGGAGTTGAACGAAAAGCACCAGAGCTGAGGTGCAACCCAGTATGGTGCAAAGGATCAAGACGGCGAAGAGTAGGAGAAGCAGAAGAGTATGCAGGGCAACCATAATCGAGCTTAGACAGGACGACAGAGGAATGCAAATAGAGGAGCGTGCGCCTATCTGCTCCCCAAGAAGTATGGGACAACACCTTAAGTAGGTTAAGTTCCTTAGAGTATTCAACACAGAGGAAAGAGACATGGGGCGACCAAGACAAACGAGTGTCAAAGAATAACCCCAAAAGCTTCGTGGAATCTTTGTACTCAAGGGGATGACCATAAAGTGACAAAGATGGACGAAGAACGACCCGCTACCGAGTTAAAGTCATGGCACAAGTCTTAGTAATAGAGAACTTGAAGCCATGATCGGTGGCCCAAGATGACACGGCATCAATCGCAAGTTGAAGCCGCCGTTGAAGGAGAGGCGAATCATCACCTCGACAGCAAAGAGTAGTATCATCAACATAAAGAGCTGAGAAGATGCCAGAAGGAAGGGAGGAAAGGAGACCATTGAGGGCGACCAGAAAAAGAGTAGCACTCAGAACACTACCTTGGGGCACACCTTCATACTGCCGAAAAGAAGCAGAGAGAGTGGCCCCAAGGTACTCGAAAGGTACGACGAGAGAGAAAGCTTTGAAGGAAGAGAGGGAGATTACCACGAAGGCCAAAAGAACGAAGTTGGGACAGAATATGGTATCTCCAAGTCGTGTCATAAGCCTTTTCCAGGTCAAAAAGGACAGCAACAACGGAGGTCTTCGCAGCAAAAGCAGTACGAATATAGACCTCCAAGTTCACCAGGACATCAGTCGTGCTGCGGCACTTGCGAAAACCAAATTGAGAAGGAGAGAGGTGGTGATGGTGTTCCAAGAACAGACATTGATGTCCGGACAACTGACATCAGACGGATATTTACCATACGCTCAAACAGCTTGCAAACACAACTCGTGAGAGCAATCGGGCGGAAGTACTTAGGGGATGTACCGAGAGACCCTGGTTTCCGAATAGGGAGTTCAACGGCATCGAGCCAGTCCTCAGGGACGGACGACGACTCCCAGACCTGGTTATACAGATTTAGTAAATACTGAAGCGTGCACGGAGGGAGATGGCGAAGCATCTCATAATGAACGTCATCCGAGCCCGCTGCCGTAGATCCGCAGAGGGCCAGGGCAGACCGAAGTTCAGAAAGAGAGAAAGGATCGTTATAGGGAAGGCGGAGAAGAGTGTGGAAATCTAAAGGATAAGATTCAAGAACCGGCTTACGAAGAAGGAAGGATTGAGGAAGATGAGAACCAGAGCTAACAGAAGAAAAGTGGGAACCCAGTTCGGCCGCGACCTTCACTGGATCCGCCACAAGAGTCCAACGGAGGTGGAGAACCGGCGAGACATCTGGAACGAACTTGCCCGCAATCTTGCGGATCTTCTTCTAGATCTGCGGTAGAGGAGTATCGGACGTAATGGTGGAAACATAAGATTTCTAACTCTCACGTTTAGCAGTACGGATGGCCCTACGGGCCACCGCACTTGCCTTCCGAAACAGAATAAAAGAATCAGCCGTCTGCCAGCAGCGGGTTTTTTTTTCCAGGCTGCACGCTTACAGCGGACAGCCCGAGCACAGTCCACATTCCACCAGGGAACACACTTCCGTGTGCCCCGGGAGGAAGAGCGAGGGATAGAGCTGAGGGCACCGTTGAAGACAGTGTCATAAAAAAGGAGGAGGGCGCGAGGAAGAGGCAGAGAGAGTAGCGTGGAGGGTGAATAGGCACCAGTCAGCCTTGGCAAACTGCCACCTAGGAAAGGAAAGGGGAGGGTGGAAAGAGAAAAAGGAAACGAGGATGGGGAAATGATCACTGTTATGAGGTCATCAAGAACCTGCCACGTGAAATCTAAGTAGAGGGACGACGAACAGAGAGAAAGATCAAGACAGGAAAGGTAGCGAGTTCGAGCGTCCACATGAGTGGGCTCACCAGAATTCAGAAGAGATAGAGAAGAAGTGAGGACGAACGGTTCGAGAAGACGGCCTCGGGTGTTTGTCAGAACATCACCCCAGAGGGAATGTCGACAGTTGAAATCACCCAAAAGGAGCACCGGCTCTGGCAAGGAGTCCAGGAGGTGCTTAAGATCAGGAAGGTAAAGAGGGACATTTGGAGAGAGATAAATGGAACACATTGTATACCATTTACCCACAAAAACACGGGCAGCAGAACAATGGATAGAGGACGGAAGAAGTAGGGGGACGAAGGGAATATCAGAACGAATTAAGAGAGCAGTAGAGTTATGGGCCCCAGCAGGAGCTGGGGGGGGGGGAGAAAGAAAGGAATAACCACGAAAGTGACCAGGACGAGCACCAAGCATTGGTTCCTGGAGACAAACACAAAGTGGTGTAAACTGTGTAATTAGAAGTTGGAGTTCATGGAAGTTGGCATAAAATCCACGAATATTCCACTGAAGAATAGACATTATCAAAAAAGAAAGGACAGTAACAGAGAACAAGAAAGAAATTAAGGGAAAGAGGAACACAGTTTATTAAAGGGTCTCAGGTTCAGGGTTAGGATCAGGGTCAGAAGCAGGGTCAGGATCAGGGTCTGGATCAGGAGCAGGGTCGGCAAAATCAGGGTTAGGAGGCATGGGTAAACTTAGTAAGGAGAGAGGGAAGGGAGCGAGAGAACAGACCAGAGGCGGACTGACGGGGTCCGGAGGAGGAGGGAACAACTGAGAGGGGCAGGCAAGAACAGTTGGAGGAGGGGGGGGGGCAGAAACCAGGGAGTGCACCTCAGGAAGGGCAGCAACAGAGAGGGAATCCGGGGCAGAAGAGACCTCCATATCAGAGACAGGGGGTTCGACCACTGAAATGGGAGGGGATGTAGTGACAGAGTCAGAGGGAGGGGGCAAGGAAGAAAGCGAAACCTTCTTACCCGCCGGAGAGGTAGAAGGAGAGGAGCCAGGCTTACGTTTCTGGCTCAAAGAGACAGGCATTCCAGTAACAACGTACCGGGCGACAGACTCAATGGTCTCAGCAGGAGAAGAGGAACGAGAGCAAACAACACGAAGATTGCTAGAAGGATGAAGGATATCAGCCTGGACAGACAGGTGGCGTGGAGGGTCAAGAGACTGGGGGGAGGGTCGGGGAGAAAGAGTGGGGGGGAGATGGGGAAGAAGACAAAGGAGATATGGCGGACTGGGTAGGAAGGGGGGAAATCCCAGACGGAGAACCGGGAGGGAGACCATCTGGGACAGGAGGCAAAGGAATAGGGGAGGAGGTGGTGGGTGTGGCCGGGTTTAAGGCCTGGAAACGGTTGTGAGACTGAGGAAGACGGGAAAGACGAGGAGAGGTAGAACGCAACACGCGAGCGTAGGAGACGCCCGCGAAAGGGGTAAGACGACGAACTTGGCGTCTCGCTTCAGGAAAAGATAGACGATCACGGTGCTTCAAGTTGAAGACGGCTTCCTCGAGTTTCTACAACTCGAAGGGGCTGACGGCGATGACCACGAGGGGGTCGAGTAAACGTGTCCACCTGGAGGACAGAATGGCCTTGGGCTTCGAGGATATGTTTAATATCCTCATGGCAATCGTTGAGGTCCCAAACACCAGTTGCAACATGGTGCGGGAGGAGAACAGTGCCAACACTGGCATTTAACCGAGCGTTCTTGGAGACCCAAACAGAGGTCTCTCCAATGCAGGATAAAGCGGCTAAGTGAGTAGCTGCATCCTGAGAAGGAGCAGCGACAACACGCGTACCATGACTGGTGGAGTTAAAAGTAACAGAGGCATCTACTGAATCAACAAAGTGTTTATGGAGGGAGAAATCGTCAGGAGGAGTAGAATCCAGATGGTGGAGATCAAAGTATTTAGCCCACGTAGCGGGACCAAACAAGGCGTTGTAAGTAGTATTACGGGAAGGGATCGTGCGAGTGCGGCCGTGGCGGGAACGGCGTTGAGAACCCCCGGAGTTCATGGGGGTAAAAGGCGCAGTAGTCACAATGAGAGACGGAGCCGTGCCAGGGGGACGAGGTGGTCACCACTGGGGGCTGGGGACTCGACCCTACCGCAGAGGAGGGAGGGGAGCTGAGGGGAGTAGTCAGGTCGTCGGGGCCCAATGCAGCAGGGGCTACAGGGCCTGGTCTTCCAACACAGTCCGACTCGGAGGCTTGGTCGCTACCCCACAAGCCTGAGAAAATACAAGGGAAACATTATCAGCCATGAAAACGAGGAAAACTTTCATTCACGAATGTGCCCCCACACCCACCATGGAGCCACAATTAGAAGCAGGACACCCAACAAGAAGCTATCGCCGATCTTGCCGGGGCCCCTCAGGGGTGCGTCATGAGTATACGCCCCACAAACACCACTTTAAGAACCGTGAGTCCGTCGAGAGTAGGTTCAGGGACGAAAGGAGGATTGACAATAAAAGGGTCCCCTCGCTCGAGACGTTGGGTACTACAGTTCTTCGGGTGCAAGAGTATGCCTCCTCAAACACCCGAGCGTCAAAACAAAAGAAGGTCGAAAGAATAATCAAAACAGGCAAAAGGTCGGCAGGAAATGATAATTTGATAGGAGAAGAGGGAGGAGAAAAATGAAACACGAGTAAAAGGAAAAGGGGCCTGGCAAAATTGGTAAAGGCAGCAGCAGGAGCATAAGGCTGCAAAAGGACAGAGGACTGACCCATGGAGCATCACACTCCCGCAGCTGCCCACCAAGCCCCCTCACGGCGACAACGAGCCAGACAGTGAGGGGGTACTCAACACGAAGCTGCTATTAGGACAATATCCAACTCTAACCCCAGACATCACTCGGTACCCCTACTCAAATCTCTGAATATGTTAGATGGTAAGTCACTGCACATTCTCTCATGTGTATTATACATATAAAAGACGCTCAACTGTAATGCCAATCTTGACCTCAAAAGCTTCATTGAAGGTTGTAACAGAACTCATGAGCACCACACCAGAAACAAATACAGTTTTGATATTTCGAGAGTACGACTTAATCAAACTAGAAATGCTCTACAAATCAAGGAATCCAGAATGTGGAATGACCTTCCCAATCATGTTAAAGACTGTACCTCTCTCAACCAGTTTAATATAAAAACTAAGCACTACCTAATAAATTCCCTGTAACCTACCTTACCCCAATATTGTCAACCCATGTCTGTTTTTTTAAACAACGCTGTTTGTCGACCTAATTGTATTTGTGCTGCTTTTTCTGCCATGTTCCCACTTTTTTATTTTCATTTTTATTTGTTCTCAACATATTTTGTACTTTGATCTCAATTAGTGTTAAGTTTTAGTCTAATGTTTTTCCTGCCCGAAACGCTTTGCATAATAGTGGCTTTAGGCATTGTATGTACTAGCTCTACCTATAAATCTATCAATTTTTGTAAAACCTCTTGTATGTATGCACTTTACCTGAATAAACATTTATTTATTTTATGGCCTCTGTTTTGAAATACAAAACGGAGATGTTTCTGAAAAGGGGGACAAAGAAACAATTGCTCAGCACGCCCCGCGCGGATATGCAGGAAGTCTGGGGCCAAAAATTCCGGGGCAAAGAGGGGCTCTCCCTCACTCTGCCCGCCACCGTTGCTGCACTCGAAACTGCACCGTGCCTCAACGACACGTGGACCAGTACTCCGTCCTGCATTCATCAGTCTGCCGATAGGGCAGGGGCCCCCTGCCCTACTCATCCTACTCTAAGGTAATGTAAAAATTTTCTGTTCAAGTTTGGTCAGGACTGTCCACAGTGTCTGGTGTGTGTTGGCGCCTTCCCCCACGGTCCGTGTGGGCCACCTTAGTTCCCTAGGGCCTTCTGCACGTTTAGCCTGTCTTGAGGTATGCAAACGCGCCTTTCAGTCCGTGCCAGGTGCTACAGCGGCTGCTGTAATGCCCCGGGTCGGCGTGTGTTTGCGCCGTGTTCCGAGCGGCCCGCGCCCGGGACGGGTATGGCCGGGGGGTACCGCCCAGGGGTGCACTAAGGGCACCGGTCAGCTGTGTTCCCTAGTCGTGCACCTAGGGGCCCTGGTTCGTGCCCCGCTCGGTCATGCATGCCTGGCCGGGCCCCCTGCGAGCGGCCTGGCGTCGCCCCCTCGTGGACAGGTTACTGTAGTCCTTCGCCCCTAGGGGCCCAAGCCCGGTCGGCGTCACCCACGTGGCTCGGAGCCCGTGGAGCGCTTGCCCCGGGCGTGCCCTTTTCTTCATTCCTGTCCTCCCATTCGTGCTTTCTGGCGCCCGGTCTGCTGTGTCCCCTACCTAGGCATGTCCCTTTAGGCCCATGGTGCGTGCCGCGCCCGAGCGTGCGTGCCCGGCGGGCTCCCTGCGAGTGGCCTGACGTCGCCCTTGGCGGCGGCGCCACGAGGCCAGGTTGCAGTGGTCCTATGCTCCTTGGGCCCGACCATTGGGGCCCATGCCCGGTCGGCGTCGCCCACGTGGCATGGCGCTCAGAGGAGCGCTTGCCCTGGGTTGTGTATCGCTTCCTTCCTGTCCCTCTTGGGCGCTAAGCCACGCAGATTAGCAGCGTGGCCTTCCCTGGGGCGGGGGTCTGTCTGCCTTCGTGCCGTGCCCTGGTGTTCATGCTTGTGGGGGCCTGCCTCACGCCCATGGGCTGGAGACGCCCACGCCTGGTGGCGGTGCTCCCGGTCGGCAGGCCCTGAGGCTTCTTTGCCTAGGGGCTGCCTCGACGTCAGGTTGGGCTTAGCCGAGTGTCTCCCCATCCTCTGCTGTTCTTGGGCCAGGCTGTCCCCCGTTCTATGGTCTGTTCTGTTCTATGGTCCCCTGTTTGGGGGGTGTCTTTGTGAGCCAGGGCGCGCTCAGGCGTGCTTGGCGTGTTTTGCACTCACCAGGTATGCAGGTATGTTTGTATGGTATGTATGGTAACATACCTGCAGGTATGTTTGTTTCCAGACATTTTGTCTAGCCGGTGTAGCCCGGCACGTCAATTCCACATTTCGTATGAATGCTGTAGCACGGTACTCCCATGGTTTCCTCGTTGTAGTGTACCAGCAGATGTTGGTCTGCCTGGAGTGCCCGGATATGCGGCCCCTTCTCCATCGCAAGTTTTCAGCATCCAGCCCACGACACCTGACGCCGTGCGGTCTGCCACTTGGGCGACTTCTATTTATTGCGGTCATTTAATTATTTTTGATAATTTTTAAATACATACTCCTTTATATTTTAACTTTCAGCTATGATTAGTTTCATTACTCTGCAATTTTAGGAAATTTATAGCTTTGCTTACGCCTCATGCCAATAAATTTCTATCTCATTACCTCAATATACTGTCATGTTCACAGAAAATGGTACCATCCGTTTTCTATGTGCGGCGGCTGAGACGCCAGAGAGAGAAGGTAAACAAGAGAGCGTACAGGACGCCCGCCAAGCTTGGTAGCTACTAGTCATGTAATCATATTAAGTATTAAAGTCAGTAACCAAGTCATGACTTTACATCAACCCTACAACCAAGACTTCCTCAGTAACACACAAACACCACATTGGCGACGAGGATGAACTGTGAACGCAGGTATTTCTTCAGTTTCAAACACAAGGGAGAAGCATGCTGCCTGGAGGAGGAAGAGAAGCTGTGAGCGCCATACCCGATGCTGTATGCTAACCGATGCTGTGTGCTAACCAATGCTGTGTGCTACCCAAGCTGTGTGCTACCCAAGCTGTGCTGAAGAAACTGTGTACTGAGGAATCTGCCGACGTTGTGTACGAAACGACGCATTGATGTGTACAAAACCTGATGTTTTGGTTACGAAACGACGCTTCGTGCTACAAAATTCATCACACTGAACTGACTGCTGTACCAACTGCTGCACCAACTGCTGTACCAACTGCTGTGCTGCTGCTGTGAGTAGGAACAACACATGTACACAAGGGCTAGGTAAGAAGTCAGTTGCTGCTATATTGTGCACTGTTGTGAACTTTTGCATTAAAATGCTTGTGTGCTTTGCAAAATTAAAGTAATTACAGTGAATTCTTGACTAACATATACAGTGCAGTAAGTGTTTAATATTCTGAGGAACATTTAAGTGATAAGTTACATTTATTCAGTAAAAATGGCAAATATACCTCAGTTTCCTGCATTTGATCCTGACTGTGACCAGACAAACCTGTCACAGAGGTGGGTCAAATGGCTTAAAAGGTTTGAAAATTTGTTGATAGTTTCTGACATCAAAAGTGCTGAAAGAAAGCGTGCCTTTCTACTTCATTATGCAGGTGATAGAGTTTGTGACATCTTTGACACACTGAAAGACACTGGTGGTGCCAAAGATTATGACACTGCCAAAGCCAAACTAACAGAGCATTTCAAACCAAGGCAAAATACTGCAATGGAAATTATGCATTTCAGGAGAGCAAAACAACTCTCTAATGAAACTGTGGATCAATACCACACACGTCTGCAGGGTTTAGCAGCCCATTGTGAGTTTGCTGATGTTGACAAAGAAATCAAACAGCAAATAATTGAAACATGCACATCTACACGTCTCCGTCGAAGAGCTCTAGAACTTGTTGATGATGAAAGTTCTCTTACCAAGATACTGGATATTGCTCGTCGAATGGAAGATGCTGCACGTGATGCTCGTGTCATGGAGTGCAGTGCCAATAACGGTGCTGCCACTGTTACTAACAGTGATGAGGTACGTAAGGTTCAGGGAGGACACCGTGATCAAAGAAGATATCATGGCAAACCTAACAGTAAATTGAGCCGAGAACCACATCACAACTGGAGTCAAGGAACAAGACTCAAGCAGTCACAACGACCCACATCAGAGGGTGTCAACAATAAATGTTACAATTGTGGAGGAGACTACCCACACCAAGATAATGTTTGTCCTGCTCAAGGTAAGAAGTGCTATGAGTGTGGAAAACTAGGTCATTTTGGTGCTATGTGTCGTTCCGCTCTAAAGAAACCACAGTCAATGAATAAAAGCACTGTACGAGGATCAGGTCATAGGGGTCGAGGTGGTAAACACAATATTGCACCTCAAATCCAGAATGTTAATAATATACAAGACAACATTTCATTACAACCAGTCTCAGATGACAGTGAATGTGATTATACTTATGGAGTACAAGCAATCACAGAATGGAATGATCTTCCAAACAACCCAGAGAGATGTGTATACATTGCTGGTATTTGTCTCAAAGTTCTCATTGACACTGGATCAAACATTGACACCATGGCTGAGTGCCACTATGAAAAATTTAGAAAACAGTTCCCAAAGCTAGAAAAATACAATGGTAAAGCCACTGCCTATGCTTCGAAGGTAGCCTTGCCAGTGATTGGAACTTTAACTGCAGAGATTAAGTCAAAGAATGCAATGCTCATTACTACATTCCATGTTGTTAGGAATGCAAAGGAGTCTTTACTCAGTTACAAGACTTCAACCAAATTGGGGCTACTTCAGCTTTCTAATGCTGTAGCAGTGGAATCTGCAAACAATGTTGATGGTATTGTTGCTGAATTTTCTGATCGATTTAAATCCATAGGTTGTTATACTGATAGCAAAGTACATCTGCATATCAACCCAGATGTAATTCCAGTTGCCCAGCCACATCGCCGACAACCATTCCATACTCGCAAGAAAGTCGATGCCGAACTGGATAGGCTGATGGAACTAGATATCATTGAACCAGTAACAGGCCCAACACCATGGATAAGCCCAATTGTCACTCCACCAAAGCCGAAGAATCCAGATGAGATACGCATTTGTGTGGACATGCGTGTTCCCAACAAGGCAATAATGCGTGAACGCCATCCTACACCCACTGTAGATGATATGATCTACCGCTTGAATGGTGCAACTGTATTCAGCAAAATAGATTTAAACAAGGGCTATCATCAGCTTGAACTTGATGATGAGAGTCGCTTCATCACAACGTTTACGACACATCGAGGTCTGTATAGGTACAAGCGCCTGAGTTTTGGTATCAACAGTGCTGCCGAGGTATTCCAGCACATCATCAGCCAGGTATAGCAAGACATACCTAATGCTAACAACATGTCTGATGACATCATTGTTTATGGCCGTACCCAAGCTGAACACGACAAAGCTCTTCGTGCAACATTGCAACGCTTACGAGAAAAGAATCTGACGTTAAGCCGAGCAAAGTGTGAGTTCAATCAACATAAAATTGAATTCTTTGGACATGTACTTAGTGACAAAGGTCTGTCTCCAGATCCTAAGAAAGTTGCAGATATCAAGAATGCTGCACCTCCTTCAACGTCCACTGAAGTACATAGTTTTCTGGGAATGGCAAACTACTGTTCTCGCTTCATTCCAGATTTTGCTACCATTACAAAGCCTCTACGTGAGCTCCTGAAGAAAAATGCATCATGGTACTGGAGCGATATCGAGCAAAATGCATTTGATGCTGTGAAAGATGCACTAGTAGAGAATGCGACTGCTGCATACTTTGATCCATCAATGGACACTGAGTTAACGGTGGATGCTAGTCCTGTTGGATTAGGTGCTGTTTTAGCCCAACACAAACCTGGTCAACCAGATTCCAGAGTAGTAATTGCCTACGCCAGCCGTTCTCTCACAGATGTTGAGCAACGATACAGTCAGACAGAGAAGGAAGCTCTTGCTCTTGTATGGGGCTGTGAACACTTCAATGTGTATCTGCTTGGTGCGCCCTTCACCACGATGGTCACTGACCACAAACCGTTGGAGACCATCTTCAATAATCCAAAGTCCAAACCACCAGCTCGCATTGAGAGATGGGCTCTTCGTCTGCAACCATACAACTTTACGGTGAAATACAAGCCGGGTGCAGGCAATCCCGCTGATTACATCAGTCGACATCCTGCCAACAGTTTCAC
This sequence comes from Procambarus clarkii, assembly GCF_040958095.1. NCBI lineage: Eukaryota > Metazoa > Arthropoda > Malacostraca > Decapoda > Cambaridae > Procambarus > Procambarus clarkii. The sequence goes on from NC_091162.1 coordinate 34,765,233, forward strand.
CATCACCAAGCATCAGCAAGTTGCCGAGGAATATGTACACTCTGTAACCTGTGATGCAGTCCCTAAGGCTCTTACTCTTGATGAAATCCGTACTGCAACCCTAGAGGACCCAACTCTGCAAGCAACAGTGGATGCATTGACTAAGAAAAAGTTTCCACGCATCCCACCCTCAGGAGTTGACCAAGATGCATTCAAAGCACTTGAACGCATCCAGACAGAATTAAGTGTTACGCAACAACGCGACACTGTGCTGCGAGGTACTCGTATCGTGATTCCAGCTGTTCTCCAGCAACGTGCTCTGAAGCTTGCACATCAAGGACACCAAGGTCTTGTTAGGACGAAACAGCTGCTACGAGAAAAGGTGTGGTTTCCTGGCATTGATCGTCAAGCAAAGGATATGCATGATGCCTGTGTCCCTTGCCAAGCTGCAGTGGATACTTCAAGACCAACACCTCTACAACCTTCACCACTACCTGCTGCACCATGGACGGAAGTATCGATGGACTTCTGCGGACCACTACCAACTGGAGAGTACTTGATGGTAGTCATTGATGATCACTCACGTTATCCAGAAGTAGAAATCATCACTTCCACATCTGCAAAGGCTGTCATCCCGAAACTCGACAAGATCTTTTCAAACTTTGGCATTCCTGAAGTTGTCAAGACAGACAATGGACCGCCATTCAATGGACAAGACTTTGTCAACTTTGCTGAGCATATTGGATTTAAACACCGCCGTGTGATGCCACTACATCCTCAAGCAAATGGAGAAGTTGAGAGATTCATGCAACCTCTCATGAAAGCGGTACGCTGTGCTCATGCCGAAGGACGATCCTGGAAACAAGCTATGTATGCTTTTCTCAGGAACTACCGTGCAACACCACATGGAACACTGGGCAAGTCGCCTGGCGAACTTTTTATTTGGACGTCCTATGAGAATCGCACTACCCGTCATGCCAGCCGAGGTAACGGATAAACGTCTCGCTCAGAAGGATGCACTAGCCAAGGGCAAAATGAAAATTGCTCATGATCAACGTGCAAAGGAACAGTTCATAAAGGTTGGTGACACTGTTCTCGTTAAAAAGAAAAAAGAGGGAAAGTTAGATATGCCGTATGATACAAAACCATATAAAGTGATTAGTGTAAAAGGAACTATGGTAACAGCTAGTAATAGAGATCATAGTATAACACGTAATATGGCTTATTTCAAAGTGATTCCAACTAGTGTAGAAAATGATGAAGTGCAAAGTCGTGCAAAAGAAAAAGAAAAAAATAGTTATAACCCGACAAACAATTCATCAAGGGATGTTCTTGCATTTAAGGACTCTCGTCCTAAACGTCATGTTAAACGCCCTACACGATTTGATGATTAATTGTGTTCCTATGTAATGAAAAGTATTTACTTATTATGCTAAACTAAATTTAATATTGTTTGAATAATGCAGATATTTCATTCAATATTTTGTAACTTTGTAGTACAGTTTCTTTCATGTTTGTTTAACATTGCATATGTATTTTTAACATTGAAATCCTTTGTGGAAAAGATTAAGTTGTTTAAATTCTTTGTGTGCTTAATTAATGTTAAATGTATGCAGTATCTCTTGATATGGTAATAACTTACTTTGTGTCAATAACTTTGCTTTGTGCTACAAGCATGGTAGACATCCTGTATTCATTCTTTTTAAAGAAAAGGAGGGATGTCATGTTCACAGAAAATGGTACCATCCGTTTTCTATGTGCGGCGGCTGAGACGCCAGAGAGAGAAGGTAAACAAGAGAGCGTACAGGACGCCCGCCAAGCTTGGTAGCTACTAGTCATGTAATCATATTAAGTATTAAAGTCAGTAACCAAGTCATGACTTTACATCAACCCTACAACCAAGACTTCCTCAGTAACACACAAACACCACATATACCTCATTATATATTCTAAATTTTGTGCATTATATTTGACCACCCATTCTTCACTCGTTTCGGCAGTACATATGCAAAATTTGGAATGCTACAGAGAAGTTTAGCATGGCCTCGCGCAAGGTGTCACGCAAAATCTTGAAGCGTTCCACCTTTCCTCCCAGCCTAAGCTTCGTGCTGTATTAACTTTGCAAATTCGTAGTATTGGCTTTTACACAGGTGTATGTCTTAACTTCGGCTATTCTTAATTGTCAGCTTATTCCAGTCTTATTTTGAGCAAATTTGATTGCAGTTGGACATACTACTTCTGCCGTGGATCTCCCTGTGCGCCGTTGGTTATTTACTATATTTATAATTAATTCTAACTCTTATTTACAGCTCAGAGCAGTGTTACTTCTTTGTGCTTGCTACACCCGATTCGACAGTAGCCTTCCCGGCATCTAGTTATTACAGCCAGCTCGTTACATTCTTTATGGTGGCGAGTGTATGCTGACTGGCTTATGCTTGCCATACGGTCAGCATAATGTTGGCCATACGGTCGATAACGTTCTTCGGCCATTCGGCCTACTGGGCTAATTTAATACACTTCTTGTTCCTTCGCCATTGTTGTTTCTTATTACGTAATAGTATTTTATTTAATTCAACCTCATCTATCATTAGGTTTGGGGCCCTTACCTTCAACTGCTATTCCTTCCCCTGTGCTCTGCCCACTTGGCGCACAACGTCGGCTTTTTATGTTTCCTTTTTCGCAGCACGACAAGCCGGAGCCCCCCCCCACCCTGCTGCGGCGAGGAAGAGAACACGAGCCGGATATTCCTCTTATCACCGTTACAACGCGCCCCGTAACGGGTTCTCAGTACCAGCTACTAGTCTTGGAGGGAGTAATGGGAGATTTCATCCATACTCTAGTGTTACTAGGCAACGCAGCGGCGCCGGGATGCAGCCGCCCAGGGCCTTCGTTAGTTACTATTATACTTCCCTTATTTGCCGGGCTATATAGTAATATTAATATTAATCCGTATCGTTACTGTCATTCCAGTATTATTTTACGAGCATAAATTGTTATTACGGTTTGGCATTGCTTTCTTAATTTCTTCTATTCTGCGGCACTTGCCGTCATATTGGTTTTTACGATATTACTTTGTATTCTTACCTTGAGGTTACCTGGAGGTGCTTCCGGGGCTTAGCGTCCCCGCGGCCCGGTCGTCGACCAGGCCTCCTGGTTGCTGGACTGTTGGCTGTTGGACGCGGCTGCTTGCAGCCTGACGTATGAGTCACAGCCTGGTTGATCAGGTATCCTTTGGAGGTGCTTATCTAGTTCTCTCTTGAACACTGTGAGGGGATTGCCAGTTATGCCCCTTATGTGTAGCGGAAGCGTGTTGAACAGTCTCGGGCCTCTGATGTTGATAGAGTTCTCTCTCAGAGTACCTGTTGCACCTCCGCTTTTCAACGGGGGTATTCTACACATCCTGCCATGTCTTCTGGTCTCATGTAATGTTATTTCTGTGTGCAGGTTTGGGACCAGCCCCTCTAATATTTTCCACGTGTAAATTATTATGTATCTCTCCCGCCTGCGCTCAAGGGAGTACAGATTTAGGCTCTTTAGTCGGTCCCAATAGTTTAGATGTTTTACTGAGTGGATTCTAGCAGTAAAGGATCTCTGCACGCTCTCCAGGTCAGCAATTTCTCCAGCTTTGAAAGGGGCTGTCATTGTGCAGCAGTACTCCATTCTAGAGAGCACAAGCGTTTTGAAAAGTGTCATCATCGGTATAGCATCTCTAGTGTGAAAAGTTCTTGTTATCCAACCTGCCATTTTTCTTGCAGTTGTGACGGCTACTTTATTGTGTTCTTTAAAGGTAAGGTCTTCCGACATGAGTACACCCAGATCCTTTACATTGCCTTTTCATTCTATGTTATGATTTGCCTGAGTTTTGTACGTGGTTTCCGTTTTTATATTTTCATTTTTTCTATAGCGCATGAGCTGGAACTTATCTTTGTTAAACACCATATTATTTTCTGTAGCCCATAGAAAGACCTGATCTACATCTGACTGGAGGTTTACCGTGTCCTCTATGTTGCCTACTCTCATGAAGATCCTAGTGTCATCTGCAAAGGATGATACAGTGCTATAGGTTGTGTTCTTGTCTATGTCCGATATGAGGATGAGAAAAAGTACTGGAGCAAGTACAGTACCCTGGGGGACTGAGCTCTTCACGGTTGATGGGCTGGAGTTTATTTTGTTGACTATTACACATTGGGTTCTGTTGGTCAGGAAATTGTAGATCCATCTGCCTATTTTTCCAGTAATTCATTTTGAACGCATTTTATGTGCAATAACGCCATGGTCACATTTATCAAAAGCTTTTGCGAAATCTGTGTAAATTATATCAGCGTTTTGTTTGTCTTCCATAGCATCTAATGCCATATCATAGTGGTCCAGCAACTGCGACAGGCAAGAGCGCCCTGTTCTTAATATTATCCTTATTACAGTTACTGGACGCTAGTTCCCTGCCGTCGATTTCACTTTGCACCTGTTCTACAAGATGTAGCCGAAGTTCTCGGCGTACTAGCTGCAGCTTTCATACGCTCATTGACAACACAAGACTACACTCAGCAGCCACTTAAGGCAGACTCCTTGGCTTCTGTTTAGCTCTAACATCCGTCTGGAGGCCGATATGGGCTGGAGACCAAGGGTAATGTTCCCCGCTCACATTCTTAGTAAAAAAATTGTTATTGGTCCCTCTTTGGACACAAGCATGTTACAGATATGGCTTTAAGAATTGATTCTTAATCCATTTATGGTTTATGTATTTATTGATTTGTTGTATATACCCGTTCTATATGGTATATGTATTGGTTACATTGTCAGGATTTATAGTGCTTCGTATTATATCTGTTTATATATATTTGCTTTGTGCTTCCTTGCTGTTCTCCTACTGGCTTTTATCCCACCTTTGTTCCTAGCAAAGGTACTTCGCCCCTTCCGTTTGCTGGAAGATTTATTAGAATTGTTAGCCCCCTTCATTGCTACAGTATAGTTATTACGAAAAACTCTTATTCTCCCTCCTCCTCCAGTGTCTTCTCAGGCAGCGTTTTTACTTGGGGTATCATCCAGGATTGTTTATTTAAGAAATCTTTTAACTCCTGCTGCTGTGCCCCCCCTCCACCCCCGTTTAATTCGTCTCCTCCGTATTGATTCAGCTAGGGTTTGCCTCTCGTCTGTGCTCTTGCCTGTCACGTTACCACTGCATGCCGCTTCTGCCCACCCTTCCTGCCTTATTACTTTCAGCCCGGGGCAGGTGATCTACGCGGCAAAAGGTCGACACACGCTCTGACTGGACCAGGTATCGTTTACATGGTCAGGAATCGGCACTATCTTCGGATCCTAAAAGGACAGCGCGGGACGCACGCATATCCTAGCCCGGCGAGCGGGCCCCCCAGCAAGTTCTGCCCAGCCCGTGCCCCAGTGAACAGGCAAGACTTCTCCAGGGCGCTTTGCGCCGCCCTCAAAGAGCTAGGCTCGCCTCCAGCCGACTACGCCCTCATTCCTTTAGAATTGGCAGGGCCACTCAGCTCTCTTGACGGGCTCGCCAACGGAGATAATGGCGGGTCCAGCAACCAGCTGGAACCCCCAGCTGACTACGCCCGCATTCCTTTCATATCGGCAGGGCCAGCCAGCTGTCTCTAGACGGGCTCGCCAATCGGAGATAATGGCAGTCGGCAGGTGGAAGAGGAGCGCTTTTACTTCCTACGTCAGGCGGGACGTTGTTGCTCTGCCACTCTGAGGCCTCCTTGCGGCCAGCGGGCCTCGTCCTTCAGGGGAGGGAGTGGGGGAAGGGCCGGCCAACTGGCATGCGGTGGGGGTGCAGCGTCGGTCCCCAAGTGTCCCGCTGTCCTCAGCTAATACTTTACCCAGTCTAGGTGCTAGTAAGCCCTACCTTTAGTCAGGAAACCCTTCTCCTTATTCCTTGGCGGCACGGCCTCACGCCCTGGGAAAAACTTCTCCCATTGTCATATCAGTTTTTCCCCAGTCACTAGGTATTTTCTGCCCGCCTGTTAATTCTAGGATTTACCATTATGTCTTGGTCGGGCTCCGTTAAGTGTTATGTGATCTATTCACTTTATTTCCCCTTTGTGTCCTGACTTATGCCTAGTTCTAATTACATTTCATCTGCCATTAGGTTTCTACAGAACGTGTTTGCCATGTCAATAGGCTAAGCTTACTCTTACTTACTACGGGGGTACATTTTAAGTTAAATTTTAGTACTCAGACATGGACATGTTACATTTGTTAATTCCTACTTATATTTACATGTTCTGCAGAACTTAATTTACTAATAAATAAGCCCCCAAACTGTCTGTCTTTTTCCCCCTGATCAGAAAATTTGATTTAAAGTGGTGTAAACTGTGTAATTAGAAGTTGGAGTTCATGGAAGTTGGCATAAAACCCACGAATATTCCACTGAAGAATAGACATTATCAAAGAGAAAGGACAGTAACAGAGAACAAGAAAAAAATAAAAGTAAAGAGGAACACAGTTCATTAAAGAATCTCAGGATCAGGGTCAGGATAAGGGTCTGGATCAGGAGCAGGGTCGGCAAAATCAGGGTTAGGGGGCATGGGTAAACTTAGTAAGGAGAGAGGAAGGGAGCGAGAGAACAGACCAGAGGCGGACTGACGGGGTCCGGAGGAGGAGGAGACATCTGTGAGGGGCAGGCAAGGACAGTTGGAGGAGGGGGAGGGAGGGTGGCAGAAATCAGGGAGTGCACCTCAGGAAGGGCAGCAGCAAAGAGGGAATCGGGGGCAGAAGAAACCTCCATATCAGAGACAGGGGGTTCGACCACTGGAATGGGAGGGAATGTAGTGGCAGAGTTAGAGGGAGGGGGTGAGGAAGAGACCGAAGCCTTCTTACCCGCCGGAGAGGAAGAAGGAGAGGAGCCAGGCTTACGTTTCTGGCTCAAAGAAACAGGCGTTCCAGTAACAACGTACTGGGCGACAGACTCAATGGTCTCAGCAGGAGAAGAGGAACGAGAGCGAACAACACGAAGATTGCTGGGAGGATGATGGATATCAGCCTGGACAGACAGGTGGCGTGGAGGGTCAAGAGACTGGGGGGAGGGTCGGGAAGAAAGAGTGGGGGGAGATGGGGAAGAAGACAAAGGAGATATGGTGGACTGGGTAGGAAGGGGGGAAACCCCAGATGGAGAACCGTGAGGGAGACTATCCGGGACAGGAGACAAAGGAATAGGGGAGGAGGTGGTGGGTGTGGTCGGGTTTAAGGCCTGGAAACGGTTGTGAGACTGAGGAAGACGGGAAGGACGAGGAGAGGTAGAACGCAACACGCGAGCGTAGGAGAAGCCCGCGAAAGGGGTGAGACGACGAACTTGGCATCTCACTTCAGGAAAAAACAAACGATCACGGTGCTTCAAGTTGAGGACGGCTTCCTTCAGTTTGTAGTGCATACACGAGCGTGAGAAGGTAGGGTGGGCTTCACCGCAATTGAGGCAGCGAGCCTGGGGAGAAGTGCACTCGGACTTAGAATGACTATTGTCCCCACACAAGGGGCACAGATACACAGTACTGGTGCATTTGAGGACACCGTGCCCGAACTTCCAACACTTATTGCAAAGTCTAGGAGAGGGAATGTACTCCTGAACGGAGCATCTGGCACCAGCAAAAATAATTGAGGGCGGAAGGGCCCTACTATCAAAGGTGATTTTTACAACTCGAAGGGGCTGACGGCGACGACCACGAGAGGGTCGAGTAAACGTGTCCACCTGGAGGACAGAATGGCCTTGGGCTTCGAGGATATGTTTAATATCCTCATGGCAATCTTTGAGGTCCCGAACACCAGTTGCAACATGGTGTGGGAGGAGAACAGTGCCAACACTGGCATTTAACCGAGCGTTTTTGGAGACCCGAACAGGGGTCTCTCCTATGCAGGACAAAGCGGCTAAGTGAGTACCTGCATCCTGTGAAGGAGCAGCGACGATACGCGTACCGTAACTGGTGGAGTTAAAAGTAACACAGGCATCTACCGAATCAACAAGGTGTTTATGGAGGGAGAAATCGTCAGAAGGAGTAGAATCCAGATGGTGGAGATCAAAGTATTTAGCCCACGTAGCGGGACCAAACAAGGCATTGTAAGAACTATTACGGGAAGGGATCGTGCGAGTGCGGCCGTGGCGGGGACGGCGTTGAGAACCCCCAGAGAGAGAGGGGGTAAAAAGTGCAGTAGTCACAATGACAGACGAAGCCGTGCCAGGGGACAAGGCGGGAGAGGAGCTGGGGGGGAGTAGTCAGGTCGTCGGGGCCCAATGCAGCAGGGGCTACAGGGCCTGGTCTTCCAACACAGTCCGACTCGGGGGCTTGGTCGCCACCCCACGAGCCTGAGAAGGAACAAGGGAAACATTATCAGCCATGAAAACGAGGAAAAAACTTTCATTCACGAATGTGCTCCCACACCCACCATGGAGCCACAATTAGAGGCAGGACACCCAACAAGAAGCTATCGCCGATCTTGCCGGGGGCCCCCCAGGGGTGCGTCGTGAGTATACGCCCCACAAACGCCATCTTAAGAACCGTGAGTCCGTCGAGAGTGGGTTCAGTGACGAAAGGAGGATTGACAATAAAAGGTTCCCCTCGCTCGCGACGTTGGGTACTACAGTTCTACGGGTGCAAGAGTATGCCTCCTCAAACACCCGGGTGTCAAAATAGCTAGAAGTCCAAAGGAATAATATAAAAAATCAAATTCAAATTCAAATGTTTATTCAGGTAAAGTATATACATACAAGAGGTTATACAAAAAATGATAGATTTATAGTTAGAGCTAGTACATACAATGCCTAAAGCCACTGCCTTTTGGAAACGAAAGGCGGTGGAGTTTCTGATGGGGAAGGAAGAGACAAGAGACAATTAAGGTAAGAGAGTTTCCTGTTCAAGTTAGTTAGGACTATCCTCAGTGCTGGCGTGTGATTGCGCCGTCCCTCGCGGTCCGTTCGTACCGCCTTAGCTAGTTCCCTGGGCCTTCCGCCTGTTTGCCTGCCTGGGGTTTGCAGGTGCGCCTCTAGGTTGGGACTGGTGTGCTGGTTGTCTGCGGCGACTCCATGTGGCCAGGATTCGGTGGTCCTGTGCCCCTGGGGCCCGGCCCTTGCATGCTCGGTGGAGCATTCGTCCCAGGTGTGCCCTCCCAGGAGTTTATCGGGAGCCCGGTTTGCTGTGCCCCTAGGCTTGCCCCTAGGGGCCATGTTTCGCCCGCGCCTGGTCGTGCGTGCATGGCCAGGCTCCCTACTGTGGTCTGGCTCGCCCTCTGTGGCGACGATACGTGGCTGGTTTCTGTGGACCTGAGCTCTAGGGACCAAGCCCGGTAGGCGGCGCCCACGTGGCTTGGAGCTCGGTGGAGCACTCGCCCCAGGGATGCCCTTCGTTTCCTCCACCCCCCCACTCAGGCGTCTTCCATGGAACCCGGTAGGTTGCGTCTCCTAGGCTTGTCCCTAGGGGCCAGGGTTCGTGACGCGCTCGGTCGTGCGTGTCCGGCCAGGCTCCCTGCGAGCGTCCTGGCGTCACCCTTGGGGGCGACGCCTCCTGGCCAGGTTATTTAGTTGTCTTTGTCCCTAGGGTCCGACGCTAGGGGCCATGCCAAGGTCGGCATCACACACGTGGCATGGCGCTCCGTGGAGAGCTTGCCTTGGGTTGTGTTCCGCTTCCTACCTGTCCCTCTCCCTCGCGCCCACGGGCAGGAGGCGCCCTTGTGGTGGCGGTGCCCCGGTGGGTAGGCCCAAAGCTTTCTTGCTAAAGGCTGCCTTTGCGTCAGCCGGTGTCGCCCGGCATGTTCTTCCTCAGACGTTTGTCTGGATGGTGTAGCCCAGCTTGTTCGTCCCAGTTGTTTGTCCGTCCGGTGTTGCTCGGTTTTGTCCGTAACTAGGCGTTTGTCTGGCTGGTGTAGCCCAGCCTGTTCGTATTTAGACGTTTGTCTGGCTGGTGTAGCCCAGCCTGTTCGTCCTAGACGTTTGTCTGGCTGGTGTAGTCCAGCCTGTTCGTACCTAGACGTTTGTCTGGCTGGTGTAGCCCAGCCTGTTCGTACCTAGACGTTTGTCTGGCTGGTGTAGCCCAGCCTGTTCGTACCTAGACGTTTGTCTGGCTGGTGTAGCCAAGCCAGTTCGTACCTAGACGTTTGTCTGGCTGGTGTAGCCCAGCCTGTTCGTACCTAGACGTTTGTCTGGCTGGTGTAGCCCAGCCTGTTCGTTCCTAGACAGTTGTCTGGCTGGTGTAGCCCAGCCTGTTCGTACCTAGACGTTTGTCTGGCTGGTGTAGCCCAGCTCGTTCGTCCCAGACGTTTGTCTGTCGGGTGTAGTCCAGCTCGTTCGTCCCAGACGTTTGTCTGGCTGGTGTAGCCCAGCTCGTTCGTCCCAGACGTTTGTCTGGCTGGTGTAGCCCAGCTCGTTCGTCCCAGACGTTTGTCTGGCTGGTGTAGCCCAGCTCGTTCGTCCCAGACGTTTGTCTGGCTGGTGAAGCCCAGCGTGTTTGCCCCAGACGTTTGTCTGGTCGGTGTAGCCCAGCTCGTTCGTCCCAGATGTTTGTCTGGCTGATGTAGCCCAGCTTGTTTGTCCCAGTCGTTTGTCTGGCTGGCGCAGCCCTACTTGTTCGTCACAGCTGTTTGTCTGGCCGGTGTTTCCCGGCTTGTTCGTACACTGACGTTTAGTCTGGCTGGTGTAGCCCAGTCTGTTCGTACCCAGTCATCTGGGCTGGCTGGTGCATCCCGGCTTGTTCGTACCCAGTCGTTTGGGCTGGCTAGTGTATCCCGGTTTGTTTGTTCCCAGTTGTTTGCTTGCCCGGTGTCCCAAGTTATGATCGCCCCAGCCATTTGGCCTGACCGGGGTAGTCCGGCCAGTTTGATCCATGACGTTTCGTCCTCACGGTGTAGCCGCCTGTTGTTCCCGCACGTACACGTTCCTTCCTGTTTCCCTGTCCTGTCCTACTCCAGCGCAGGCACATGCCAACAAACTCACCCTTAACATTGACAATTTTTTTTTTTTTTATATAGATATATACAAGAGTTGTTACATTCTTGTACAGCCACTAGTACGCGTAGCGTTTCGGGCAGGTCCCTGGAATACGATCCCCTGCCGCGAAGAATCGTTTTTTCATCCCAGTACACATTTTACTGTTGCGTTAAATAGAGGCTACAGTTAAGGATTTGCGCCCAGTAAATCTTCCCCGGCCAGGATACGAACCCATGACATAGCGCTCGCGGAACACCAGGCGAGTGTCGTACCACTACACCACGGGGACTTTCTATATTCTGTTTGGCAATAAATCCTCTAATGAAATAAATCTCAAAATAAACAATACCCAAATTTGTAACAAATTAGATGGCAAATTCCTTGGCATTCTCATTGACCACAAGCTGAATTTCCAGGGACACATTCTAAATATATAAAAAAAAGTTTCAAAAACTGTTGGCATTCTTTCTAAGATCTGATATTATGTACCACGCCCTGCCCTGGTGACTCTCTATTACTCCCTCATCTATCCATATCTCAACTATGGTATTTGTGCTTGGGGTTCTACTACCCAAAATCATTTACGTCCTCTAATTACTCAACACAAAGCTGCTATTAGGACAATATCCAACTCTGGCCCCAGACATCACTCGGTATCCCTACTCAAATCTCTGAATATGTTAGACATTAAGTCACTGTACATTCTCTCATGTGTATTATACATATATAAAACGCTAAACTGTAATGCCAATCCTGACCTCAAAAGCTTCATAGAAGGTTGTAACAGAACCCATGAGCACCACACCAGAAATAAATACAGTTTTGATATTCCTAGAGTACGAATTAATCAAACTAGAAATGCTCTACAAATCAAGGGACCCAGATTGTGGAATGACCTTCCCAACCATGTTAAAGACTGTACCTCTCTCAACCAGTTTAAGATAAAAACAAAGCTATACCTAATAAATTCCCTGAAACCTACCTTACCCCTCTATTGTCAACCAATGTCTGTTTTTTTTAAAGAGCGCTGTTTGTCGACAGAATTGTATTTGTGCTGCTTTTTCAGCTATGTTTTCATTCCATGTTTTCATTTTACTCTTTATGCTCAATTAGTATTAAGCTTTAGTCATTTAAGTTTTTCATGCCCGAAACGATTTGCGTAATAGTGGCTTTAGGCATTGTATGTACTAGCCCTAACTATAAATCCATCACTCCTTGTAAAATCTCTTGTATGTATGTACCTTACCTAAATAAACATTTGATTTGATTTGATTTGATTTAATTTGATGCCGTCGAGCGGTCTGTCCGCTTGGGTGGGCTATGCTATGTTATTATCTTTTATTTAAGTTTCTAAATCAATTTATTGCATTGTTCAGCTTTCAGTTATGCCTTGTATTTACTTACTATTCCTCTTGCAGCGTAAAGCAGTGTCCATTACTGTGGGATATTCAATTAATTTTGTTTCTCTTTTGAGAATATTATTGCTTTAGGCTAGCCAATCTCCCTTGATTAGTACTGTTTTAATAACCATTCCATCCCATGAGCATTACGGTTTTACTCTATCCAAACCATACCATGCATATATTACTGTTTAACCAACCATCCTATCCCTTGATTAATCCCGCTTTAAGCTACCAAATCTTCCCATGATTATCACTGTTTCTTTTATTTGTTCAGCTTATATACAAGTACATTATATTATGGTCTTATTCTATTATTAGAATATAATATTCCCCTCCCGTTCTCACTGTTCTGTTCTACTCCTCCAGGGTAGGCGCATGCCGTAGAGCGGTCTGTTGGCTTGGGTGGGCTACGCCATGTTATCATTTATTTAAGTTTTCCTAAATTAATTTATTACTTTGTTCAGCTTTCAGTTATGCCTTGTATTTACTTACTAATCCTGTTGCAGTGTTAAAGCAGTGTCCATTGCTGTGGGATACGCAAATAATTTTGTTTTCACTTTTGAGACTAATAATATAAATAACATAGCGAGGCCAAAAACAGCAAGAAAGGCATGAGGCTTAAGCAGTGCTAGAAAACAGAGAATAAATAGCGGAGTAAATACAAGACAAACTGAAACTGAACAAGTAAATAGCTTAAGACCGTATTAATATACTTGTATTTAAGCTGAACAAATAAAAGAGTAAACAGTGATAATCATGGAAAATTTGGGTAGATTAAAGCAGGACTATACAAGGTATAGGATGGATAGGTTAAACAGTAATATATGCATGGTATAGTTTGGATAGTTTAAAACTGTAATGTTCATGGGATAGATTGGCTAATTAAACAGTACTTATTCATGGAATAGTTGGTCTAGATTAAAACAATAATAGTCTTTTAATATTTCTAGCACTGCTTAAGCCTCATGCCTTTCTTGCTGTTTTTTGCCTCGCTATGTTATTTATATTATTTATTTAAGTTTTCTAAAATAAATTTTTTGTTACATAGTCCAGCTTCAGTTATGCCCGGTATTTACTTAACACTGTTGCAGTGTTAAAGCAGTGTCCATTTCTAGTGGGATACTCAAATAATTTTGCTTTTCACTTTTGAGATTAATATTGTTTGAATTCTTCCAAACTATACTACGAATAATACTGTCTTAATTAATATAAACAAACTATACAATGAATAATACGGTCTTAATATAGCCAAACTATACCATGAATAACACTGTTTAATCTATACATGAATATTACTCTCTTAATCTATTTTAACTGTTCAGCTTTTATTACATTGGTTTTTATTACGATAGCATTGGCTATGTCCGGTATTCTCAATCACTATGGACACTTAACTTTACCTTTGCTTTTGTCTACTTGTGTATGTGACGGTCGCTGGTGCAGCAGCTGGGTCTCCCTGCCTGCTTTTTTCCCGTTAGTCCTACCGATGCTTACTTTTTCATTTTCCGCAGTGGCGAGAAGTCGGATCACGCAGCAACTGCAACACGGAAGAGGGATCAGGCGGCGTCGTGCGAGGACAACAGCGCAGTGGTGTGAGGACGCAGCCGGCCTGGGCCAGAACGAAACCCTCCCGTTTCGCCTCCCCCTCCTCGGGGGCCTCCTTGGGCGGCTTTGATGTGGACGGCGACCACACTTCCCAGAGGCCCCCTGCCGGCAAAGTGGCGGGTGGCACAGCGTCGCAGCCTCCACCTCTTTCGGCCGACGATTGGACGACGCTGCAGGCGCCCATCGCGCAGGCTCGGGGGCCCTCTCATATCACAAGCCTTGTGGGCATAGGGACCACCGAGGCCGACCCTGCCGCGGCTGCTACAGCCGCCCTGCCCCCCACTTTCACCGACCGTCGCCCACGGCCAGGGGGCATAAGTCGAGGCGACGTGCGAGCTCCTCCAGTCTGTCCTCCTTCCTTCCCAGTTCGGTAGCGCGTAGTTGCTCTGCCACCCTGAGGTTTTCCCTCGCGGCAAGTGGGCACTCGCCCTTCGGGGGGGGGGGGGGGGGGGGGCGGGTCCGGCTTCCTGGCCTGTGGGGTGGGGGTGCAGTGCCCGTCCCCAAGTGTTCCGCTGTCCGCAGCTACTACTTTGACTTTACAGCCATTCTACTAGTAAGCCCTAACTTAAGTCAGGAAATTTTTCTCCTTATTCCTTGGCGGCTCGGCCTCTGGCCTGGGGTTATTTTCTTCTCCAAATTCATATCAGGCTTTCCCAGTCTCTATGTAATTTTCTGCCGCCTGATTATTTCCAGATAGGGTTTCCATTATGTTATGTTGCTCACTTATGGTGTCCTGACTGTTATACTTAGAGTTAGATTTGTTACATTCGCCTCACTGCTAATTCTAGACAATAGGCCATTAGGTTTCTGCAGAGTTTGTTACTAGGCTACAAGATTACTGAGAAGCTTGAGCCTGAGAAGGAATAAAGGAAACATTATCACCAATGAAAACGAGGAAAAAGCTTTCATTCACGAATGTGCTCCCACACCCACCATGGAGCCACAATTAGAGGCAGGACACCCAACAAGAAGCTATCGCCGATCTTGCCGGGGGCCCCCAGTTGTGCGTCGTGAGTATACGCCCCACAAACGCCATCTTAAGAACCGTGAGTCCATCGAGAGTGGGTTCAGTGACGAAAGGAGGATTGACAATAAAAGGTTCCCCTCGCTCGCGACGTTGGGTACTACAGTTCTACGGGTGCAAGAGTATGCCTCCTCAAACACCCGGGCGTCAAAATAGCTAGAAGTCCAAAGGAATAATAAAAAAAATCAAATTCAAATTCAAATGTTTATTCAGGTAAAGTATATACATACAAGAGGTTATACAAAAAATAATAGATTTATAGTTAGAGCTAGTACATACAATGCCTAAAGCCACTATTTCTGACCAGGGGGGAAAAAGGCACAGGCCGAATGGGGCTTAAATTTTATTAGTAAATTAAATTCTGCAGAACATGTAAATAATATAAGTAGGAATTAACAAATGTAACATGTCCATGTCTGAGGACTAATTAACTTAAAATGTACCCCCGTAGTAGTAAGCATAGCCTAGTGACATGGCAAACACGTTCTGCAGAAACCTAATGGCAGATGAAATGTAATTAGAACTAGGTATAACAGTCAGGACACAAAGGGGAAATAAAGTGTATAGACACAACACTTAACGGAGCCCGACCAAGACATAATGAGAAATCCAAGAATTAACAGGGGGGCAGAAAATACCTAGTGACTGGGGAAAACTGATATGACAAATGGGA
This sequence comes from Procambarus clarkii, assembly GCF_040958095.1. Taxonomy (NCBI): domain Eukaryota; kingdom Metazoa; phylum Arthropoda; class Malacostraca; order Decapoda; family Cambaridae; genus Procambarus; species Procambarus clarkii. The sequence continues at coordinate 34,780,850 of NC_091162.1, forward strand.
GAAGTTTTTCCCAGGGCGTGAGACCGGCCGCCAAGGAATAAGGAGAAGGGTTTCCTGACTCTTACTAGCACCTAGACTGGGCAAAGGATTAGCTGCCGACAGCGGGACACTTGGGACCGGCGCTGCACCCCCATCGCAGGCCAGCTGGCCGGACCCCCCCCCCCCCCCCCGCGAAGGGAGAGGCCCGCTGGCCGCAAGGAGGCCTCAGAGTGGCAGAGCAATGTCCCGGACGTATTCAGCTGGGTGTTCCAGCTAGTTGCTGGACCCGCCATTATCTCCGTTGGCGAGCCCGTCAAGAGAGCTGAGTGGCCCTGCCAATTCTAAAGATAAGAGGGCGTGGTCGGCTGGAGGCGAGCCTAGCTCTGCGAGGGTGGCGCGAATTAAACGCCCTGGAGAAGTCTTGCCTGTTCACTGGGGCACGGGCCGGATAGAATTTGTCGGGGGGGGGGGGGGGGGGCGCTCGCTGAGCTAGGGTATGTGTGCGTCCTGCGCTGTGCTTGTAGGATCCGAAGAGTGTTGATTCCTGACCATGTAAACGATACCTGGTGGAGCGTGCGTCGATTTTTTGTCGCGTAGATCACCTCCCCCGGGCTGAAAGATATAAGGCAGTACGGGTGGGCAGAAGCGGCATGCAGTGTTATCGTGACAGGCAAGAGCACAGACGAGAGGTAAACCCTAGCAGAATTAATACGGAGGGGACGAAAAAACGGGGGGAGGTGGCCCAGCAGCAGGAATTAAGAGATTCCTTAATTAACAATCCTGGATGAATAAGAGTTTTCCGAATAACTATACTGTAGCAATGAAGGGGGCTAACAATTCTAAGAATCTTCCAGCAAACGGAAGGGGGAAGTACTTTTGCTAGGAGCAAAGGTGGGAGAAAGCCAATAGGAGAACAGCAAGGAAGCACAAAGCAACTATATAAACAGGGATAATATGAAAAACTATAAATCTTGATAATATAAACAATACATATACCAAGAACGGGTATATACAACAAAGCAATATATACATAAACAATAAAATGGAATAAGAACCATTTTTTAAAGCCAAATCTGTAACATGCAATTGTTACAGTCTGTGGGTTACAGTATCACCCTATCTACTGACATTAATGGCCAAAAATGATTAGATAAATGGGTTTCGGCAGAACACTTAACTTGTATTTGTTGACAGCGTGTTGATAATGGTACACCTTTGGTTTCCATAACACTTCGTCCAAGAGAAATTAACAGGAGCCACATTTGCTCCCGTGCGCCTCTGGTCTAAGTACAATAACAATGGCTGACCACTCCCTTCTTACTGACGCCACTGGCCTACATTGTCCAGATATCAGAAAGTGATAGAAGGGTCATATTTACTCTATTTTAATATTGATCATTAAGTTAATTTATATGAGATGTTTTTATGATGGTAAAGTCCAAAGAGTAATGTATTTAAGAATAATTCCCACCATAATAGGTGGTGAATTTATAATAGTATGTGGTAATGATATCCCATTTTCTATAGACAGAAATTCCACTACAAGTTACATTTTCTATGGGTTAACTTGTTTATACAACACAGCAATATTATCTGCCTGTATGATATTATTAAATGGTGTCGGATTTTCCGACATAATTCCCTGGGGGCTGCTCACGGGTCGAAGTCCTATTTGGAACAGATGAACACCGATACTCCTCCTTCGAATTATTAGATTAATTTGATGTTAGTAGTTAGTAATCACACATTTGTGCGTCTGTTCGTACAGGACGGATGTCCCGTACTAGAGTTGCAGGGGTTAGAAGTCTATTGCGATTTCATTTCCCTGCAACTCTTGAGAGGCTAAAATTCAAGCCTAATTACATATTATTTAACCCAGAAGACTGAATGTGATCAAGTACTACAGTCAAGTATGATTCAGGGACTGCAGTGAGATCAGTGACATTCGATATAACTTGAAGTTTGTTCAGGTAACTGGTCACTGATATATAAACACTGAGGCCCATGGAATACATCTTGATTAAATAATAAATGTATCAAATCAGTCATCAGATTTATTGGGGTTTAATTTAGTTAATTGATTCAGAAGATTGAATAGCTCATCATTAAAGTAAAGTATGGTTCTGAGACTGCAGTGGGTTCAGTGACATTGGTCGCAGTGACTTGTAGCTGTTTAGGCTACTGACCACTGATTTGCCACTGAGGCCTCATGAACTCATCTTCAGCTTTAAATGATGATACTAACATCAACCTCTGTTGGTATAGTCAGCTGTAATCTCCTTAGTATAATGCTACTGGAGAAATATAATCAGCTGACAAATTTAGATTTCTATTGGTATTGTTTATCTGCAGCCATAGGTCTCCCCAGGCTTGATACTGGGCCTGAGAGTAATTTACCTCCTGCAGAATTTAACATGGTTATGCCCTGATATTTAGTAGGGCTACCGATGAATCGATGGCAATAGTCTGTCCCAACAAGGAGACCGAAGTCGGTGAGGTGATCAGACTTAATATTATCTGCCAATTTTATTCCTCTATTTCTCAGGAATTTGGCTGTTGCTCTCAGACCTTGAACTTGTAGGTCTACTGGTATTTTGTCCACCACAATGGCTTGTACTCTACAGACATACCTGCCTAAACGTACTGATGGTTGTACCACCTGGTAGACTTGAGGTCCTGCATCTGTTACAAACCCTGAGATATTGAATGACATCTGGGCCACAGGCCTTAATTGTAGTTCATCTGCCAACTTTTTAGTGACATATGTTCTCTGGGACCCTTGGTCAAACAACCCACGGGTATGGACCTTGGCCCTCTTATTCAGGATGGTAATTTGGGCAGTAGGCAAAGTCGTATTACCTTTAGACTTTGCCGATTGGACACTCTTTGTTTGTTGCACCTTGCAGTACTGTACAGTGGTGGGAATGCTATCTTCCACCTTGGGTCTTGAATACGTTAATTTCGTATATTTGCACAGTGCTGCATGGTGCCTACCTCTTCTACACCTGTTGCAGGTGTTGAATTGGGTATCACAATAGTCTATGTTGTGTGACTTGAGACACCTTGAACATCTCCCTAATTCCTGGAGTCGCTTAATACGAGTGTCTCTGGTTGGATAATTAGCACAACAGTATGTTGAATGTTTCTTTTTGCAGAACATACATGTTCCCCAGCCTACTGCACGTTTGGAAGATACCGGTTTGGGTGAACTAGTAACAGTAGGCTTGGAGGATGCTGCTGCATTGTCAGATTTTCTGCAACTTGATGTTAGAGTAATTGGTTGTTGTTTATTTGGGGAAGTTGTTTTACCCTTTAATTGACTATTATTTTCTATTTCTGATGGCTTGCAAGAGGCTTTAACTTCCTCATTTGCACGTCGTTTGTTTATGATGAAATGCAAACCTTCAATGATGTTCTGTACTGTCAGGATGGCGTTATGTTGATGTGCATATAATTCATCTAGTATATCGCTGGACAATTTTCGTTGAAGGACTACTTTGGTCATCCATTCACTAGTAGTTATATCAACCTTAACGCCTTAACTGCGTTGCCTCCAAATGTGACACCCCCGCAGTGCGCAGGAAATAAATTCTCTGGAAAAAATTCTTTTTTCTTTTTAAAGTGTCAAAAACCCTTCCTTCAGTATGGGTATGTAAAAAAAAAAAGTCGAAATTGTACTTACTTTGGCTGCTATGGGGTCCATGAGTTGGGGGGTGACGTCATCATTCCCCGTGCGCCCGTGCCATAAGCTCTCGGGGGCGGTGGGGCGCTCGGGGCGGGGTGCGCGAGTTGCCGCGAATATATTTTCGTTCAATTTTTGCGCACCTTTCCAAATACATTTTCATTGTTTTTATGTGCCAATCCAATGTATAATGAACACGTACACTATAATATCGCAGTACAACATCCGTACTGTCCGTAGACACTGTGTTACGTGCATGAAACTTGTGTACACATATGCAGCACATATTTACTATGTATCATGCTAATTTGTGTATATATACATTCTATTTACACACTATACACTGTCACACACTATATACATTCACCATCAACACGTTCAGAACACCGCGAGTGTGAGCTGCCACACCCAGCCAGCCCTCCCTCACTTCTCCAACATTGTATTCGCCAACTTTGCCCCTCCCATCATACAGTTATTCACACCAATGTTTCATGTTCATTTATGTATATTTAGAACATATGTACACACTATACACTGTCACACACTATATACATTTACCATCAACACATTCAGAACATCGCGTAGCAGCTGCTTCGTATGGGCCAATAGCAGCTGCCTCATATGGGCCAATAGGAGCTGCCTCGTATGGGCCAATAGCAGCTGCCTCGTATGGGCCAATAGCAGCTGCCCCGTATGGGCCAATAGCAGCTTCCCCGTATGGGCCAATAGCAGCTGCCCCGTATGGGGCAATAGCAGCTGCCTCATATGGGCCAATAGCAGCTGACTCGTATGGGCCAATAGCAGCTGCCGCATATGGGCCAATAGGAGCTGCCTCGTATGGGCCAATAGCAGCTGCCTCGTATGGGCCAATAGCAGCTGCCTCATATGGGCCAATAGCAGCTGCCTCATATGGGCCAATAGCAGCTGCCGCATATGGGCCAATAGGAGCTGCCTCGTATGGGCCAATAGGAGCTGCCTCGTATGGGCCAATATGGGCTACCTCGTATGGGCCAATAGGAGCATTTGGCCATGAACACATTCAGAACACCTCGAGTGAGAGCAGCCACACCCAGCCAGTCTCCCTCACTCCAACATCTTACTCGCCAACATTGCTCCTCCCACCATATTGCTATAGTTCTTATTACACATGTTCTATATACCTATCTACATGTTTTATTTACCAGAACTATGCAAGTAAGCCGGTATTGTGTCCAAACAGTACAATGGCCACCATACACTGCATGAAAAATCACACAGCAGACGATGCTACGATAACTGGGGCATAACTGGCAGACCCCTCACAGTGTTCAAGAGAGAACTGGATAAGCACCTCCAAAGGATACCTGATCAACCAGGCTGTGACTCATATGTCAGGCTGCGAGCAGCCGCGTCCAACAGCCTGGTTGATCAGTCCGGCAACCAGGAGGCCTGGTCGACGACCGGGCCGCGGGGACGCTAAGCCCCGGAACCATCTCAAGGTAACCTCAAGGTAACGATTACGTCACCTCCCTCACCAAAATAGCTCCTCTCAACATTCTCCTGTTGCTGTTCTTACACTATATACACACACTATATATACCCATGTACATATGTGTTGCCCATAGCGAACCACTAAGCTAGTATGGTGAGCAAAACAAGAGTGGCTGCCACACACACAATGAGGCTACCTCAATTCTCGCCCTCCCTCCCTCATCAAAATTCCTCCTTCCACAATACTACGCACAATGCTAATTATAACCACAATCCTGGTCACTAATTCCTGTAAATAAATAATTGACCACACATTTATTTTGAAAAGGAACCTAAGAAATAATTTGAAGATTCCTAGATGAACGAAATAATGCTGTAGTGCTGTGGCTAGCGCTGTGAACATCGTGAACAGCATTGAATCACTGATATTTGAACATTGTACCCAGTCATTATCACACTCAGGCTCTAATATAACTCTATCATAGCTAAATAATACAAGTTATATATATATTTTGACATTATTAGGAGATGCTGAGGTCACATGCTGAACAGCAGTGCTGTGCGCTCATGCTGCGAGCGCCAGCCTTGGTTGCTCACACACTACTGAGGCTCCCACACCCGGGAATGTGGACCACAATTTTTTTTAAAGATGGCGTCTGTTTACAAGAGCCCTGAGGAAGCTGATGTGAACGCCATGTAGCCGCGGGAGTTTTGAATGAAACGTGAAAAATATAAATACCCGGAGGCGAGTTGCACAAACCAGATGTGAGCCTGCAGGCGCGTTGCGCAGTTTAAGGGTTAAGACTGAATGTTCTTAGTAGTGACTCAAACTCCATGCTGAAGGATTGTAATGAGTCAGCAGTCTGATCAGGTTGAGGTAAATCCAGCAATTGTAGTACTAGATGTATGACAGTTTTCTCATTGCCAGCATTATTCCTAGGAGACTGGACTGGGAAATTAGTGCTGTCGCTATTTTCATTTACATTTTCTACTACTGGTTCAGCGTCACCTCTAGCTTGGAGGTATGTTAACTTAGTAGCCTCAGATATTGGGTTTTCAGAATCCACAGAGACTGTGGATAAATTGTCTGAGAACTGCTTAATTTCTGGTGGTATAATATTGGGTGAAGCTGTAGTGGGTGAAGCTTTACTGGGTGAAGCTTTATCCTTGTTGATTAAAGGATCTAATCTGGCTTGACATTTATTCTCAAAAAGATCCAGATCATCCATAACATTATCTACTTTATTTGATGTACTGGCTAATTGTTCTGATTCAATTATCCTGTGTAAATGTTCCAACCTGCCTTGAGTTTCTTCTTCATATTGTGCTAGGTCAGACAGGAATGGTTCCACATCTTCAACTACTATGTCGTCGTCGTCGTTGACCTGATTTTGGTAAGATTTCCTATTTGCTTTCAATATATGCAATTGGGTTTGAATCTGTAACAGTGGTATTTTCAACCGACGATAATTAATTACAGGCTCATATAACAACTGTTCATATTGGTCGAGATCTCTTGTCAGTTGGTGGTTACTTGCTATTAAAGCACGCTTTGCTTTCTGTGGATTAGTCATGGTGACTTGTTAATTGGGCACCACTGGCTCATAAATTGTGAGCAAGTACTGATGGTAGCCTAGGGTACAATTTCTGCAGTCATTAGGCTGTAATCCTACCTCTACTAGAGGTTAGCACCTAAAATTAATACACATTATATATATATACAATCATACACACTAATGATTTGAGTGATAAACCAGTGTCATTGGAAGTACCTTTAGGTTAGCTCTTCTATATCACCCTAGGATGGTATAGACCCTAATTAATCACTCAAAGGTGTAATGATCATAAGTAAATTATTATATACACACAACTCAACTCGAGTTGGTAAAATTTACACCCAAAATAGGGTCTGCACCATTCATTAATGGTGCTAGTTTGTTCAATATAGAACAACTAGACTATGGCAATAATGGGACTAGGATGAACATTAAATAGTTCAACTAGTCAATGGTAATATCCTACCCTGTTGTGGGTTGGCAATTGGTAAATATTATATTGTGAACACTAGTGCAATATATATTAAATAATTCTCTATTTTGGAGAAATAATATACACAATTACTGATAATAGCCTCTTAATTGCCTCTATGAAACTTCTAATATTTTCAAGAAGTATTAAATATTATTAGTGACCTCGCGAAATAAAGTCCACAAAATTCGTGGATAATCTCGCGAAGACACAGCCACTAATTTGGCTGGCTTCAATATTAGCGCTGCCATCTCACAAAATAACACGCCACCAAATATCTGTGGGTGTCCCTGAAACCGCTGATGAGGCTGAACTGAACTGAGGGGGGCTCCTGAGCTCACACGAGGCAACGCCGCCGTCTTTGACTGCTGGCTTTGTATAAATCACACTGCACTAGTATATTTAATGAATCCACTGGTTAACTGGTTCATCCGGTACTAAGATGACCAAATAATCTGTCATCCAACTCGCAGATGACCAATAATGTGGGTTCAAAGGACATAATATTCCGGTTCCGAAGGTCCAAATAATGTGGGAACCGACCTGTGAGATTTATATTTATTTAATTTATATGAATTTATATTTACGTTAATTTATATACTTCGATAGCAATTTGTATGATGTTAAGTGGACTGTATTTCTGCAATAATCTCACAAATCGATCCTCTACACATTAGGGGGGGGTTTATATTGAATTTATATATGCAGCCAATCAAACTACAGTATTAACTACACATTAGTGTACATTGAAGAGGTTCCTTATCTTATTGTACAGCAGGCCTTAGTCCACCAGGTATAACCAGGATGTAGACACCAAATTTTCCTCTTTGAGGTAGCTTCCATCACCCAGTAACTGGTACACAAAGCATGCTTCCTCGTCTTGACCTGTCAAAAGGGCGCTAGCTATGAAGCCAGAATCCTAACATATGACAGCTATATCAGAGAAAACACTGTACATTGAACCATAAAGACCTAGGCTTAATTACCTTTAGTATGAGGCGATTTCGTATTCTAACCGGATCACCCTATCTACTGACATTAATGGCCAAAAATGATTAGATAAATGGGTTTCGGCAGAACACTTAACTTGTATTTGTTGACAGCGTGTTGATAATGGTACACCTTTGGTTTCCATAACACTTCGTCCAAGAGAAATTAACAGGAGCCGCATTTGCTCCCGTGCGCCTCTGTTCTAAGTACAATAACAATGGCTGACCACTACCTTCTCACTGACGCCACTGGCCTACATTGTCCAGATATCAGAAAGTGATAGAAGGGTCACATTTACTCTATTTTAATATTGATAATTAAGTTAATTTATATGAGATGTTTTTATGATGGTAAAGTCCAAAGACTAATGTATTTAAGAATAATTCCCACCATAATAGGTGGTGAATTTATAATAGTATGTGGTAATGATATCCCGTTTTCTATGGACGGAAATTCCACAACAAGTTACATTTTCTATGGGTTAACTTGTTTATACAACACAGCAATATTATCTGCCTGTATGATATTATTAAATGGTGTCGGATTTTCCGACAATCAGCGGCTGGAGCATCAGAGCTGGGCACCTGCAGCTAGACATCGACAGCTGGAGCATCAACATCTGATAAAGGGAGGAAAATAGCGGCAACTGGCCAACAGGGAAGACCTTAGTGGTAAGTAGAAGGCCAGCTGCAAGACAATTTAGGCTAAAGACTGGAATATAACTGTCATAGAAAATAACGGGAACAATTCATGAAGCTGGGAAAGCAAGAATTACAAAAACTGAAAAGAGTGATAAATTGATGGGCGCAACGTCAGGTGGAACGCTTCAGCTGGAGGTTCATGACTGAAGCATTGGCTGCCGGGAAGCCTAACATGGAACTGGGGCGTTAGCAGCTGTAACATCGTCTGCTGAAACTAGCTGAGTCTGTGAGGGCGCCCGCTGCAACAGCTTCAGCCAATTTAGCCACCAGCTGGCCCATCCTCTGCAGGAACAACACCGGCTGGGACAACGACGGCTGGGACGACGTCGTTGGAAAAGAGCCTAACAATGTAATAAATTATATTAATATGAATAATCGTAAATAAATGGTGTAAATAATAAAATTATAAACCAATTATAACTATAATTAATTATAACTACTTATAAATAATTATAAATTGCAAAACAAAGTATGCTCAAAACAAGCTGGACTATAACTCTTTAGAGAAACGGGATTAACACTTTGAGCCGAGGTAAATACAACCAAATACAATAACGAAAAGGCGTGAAAATAGGCACAACGTCAGCTGGAACGCTTCGCCTGGAACTTCGCGACCAGCGGCCTAGGAGGCCGCTGTGACTCCCGGGCTACACCGGCCAGACAACACGTCTGGGTAAACCTGCAGGCCGCAGTGACATCCGGGCTACACCGGGCAGACAAAACGTCTGGATAAACCAGCGGCCCCAGGCCGCATATTTATATGACCAAATAAATATAAAACTGAAAACATCGCCGGCTTAACTCGCCACAGGAAGGACGTCGGCTGGGAAGCCGCGGTACCTTCCGGCTAAATTGAGCAATAAACTGAAAGTCTTTAATACACGTCGTGACTGAAAGACACCATAGTATAACCTAACTAACACATCCTAGCTGACTTAACTTAAACTCAATGACAAAAGCGACAGTTACACAAACATAATTGCGGCACAAAAAGTTAAATAAAACGTGGAGCAAACGCAATGCATAAATTGCAGTAACAAATTGCTGAGGGTAATTGACTCATATATCAAGTGCAGGAATAATCTAAAGCCAGAGGCTTGTTCAATGCTAAATTGAGGAATAACTTTAGTCTTAATACACATCATGACTGGAAGACTAAGGATATAACCAGTTATTTAAGTAAGCGTTTAGTTAATGATGGAGGAACGTAAATCACCAAAACAGGAGCGGGCTCCCGTTCACTAAATTGACATGAAAACGAATACCTAATTACCTCTAAAACTAATGGATCTAAATCCAGAGGCTTGCGCAATGCTAAATTGAGGAATAACTTGAGGAATAAATGAGGCAAGTCTTAATACGCGTCATGACTGAAAGACTAAGAATATAACAAGTTATTTAAGTAAGGGTATAGTTAATGATGGAGGAACATAAATCACCAAAACAGGAGTGGGCTCCCGTTTACTAAATTGACATGAAAATACGAATTCTTTTACGAAAATAGAATTTTTTTAAGGCAAGAGGTGTAAGCAATGCTATAAATTTCCTAAATTTGCCGCGTAATGAAACTAATCAAATTGAAAGTCTAAATAAATGAATGTATTAAAATTGAACAGAATTAAATAATAAATGACCGCAATAATTAGAATTAAATCCATCACTCTTTGTAAAATCTCTTGTATGTATGTACCTTACCTAATTAAACATTTGATTTGATTTGAAGTCGCTCAAGCGGCAGACCGCATGGCCAGGCGGTGGGCTGGACGCTGAAAACTTGTGATGGGGAAGGGGCCGCATAACCGGGCACTCCAGGCAGACCAACATGTGGTACACGCAACCGAGGAAAACCACGGGACTACTGTGCTACAGCGTTCGAACGAAACGTGGTGGAATTGACGTACCGGGCTACACTGGCCAGACGAAAACGTCTGGGTATGAACGTGCCGGAAATACCAGCCGGACGAAACGTCTGGGAACAAATGTACCGGGCTACACCGGACAGACGACAACGTCTGGGTACAAACGTGCCGGCTAAACCGGCCAGGCGAAAACATCTGGGTACAAACGTGCCGGGCTAAACCGGCCAGACGAGACGTCTGGAGACAAACATACCTGCAGGTATGTTACCATACCTACCATACAAACATACCTGCATACCTGATGAACGCAAAACACACCTGAGCGTGCCCTGGCTTACCAAGACACCCCCAAACAGAACAGGGGACCATAGAACAGAATGGACCATAGAACGGTGGATAGCCTGGGCCAAAACAGCAGGGGACGGGGAGGCACGTGGCTAAGCCCAACCTGACGTCGAGCAAGCCCCTAGGCAAAGAAGCCTCAGGGCCTGCCGACCGGGACACCGCCGCCAGGCGTGGGCATCTCCAGCCCGTGGGCGTGAGGCAGGCCCCCCACAAGTGGGCACGCCCAGGTACGACATGAATGCAGACAGACCCCCGCCCTGGGGAAGGCCACGCCACTAATCCGCGTGGCTTAGCACCCAAGAGGGACAGGAAGGAAGCGAGACACAACTCAGGGCAAGCCCTCCTCTGAGCGCCATGGCGCAAGGGCGACACCGACCGGGCATGGGCCAAGGAACATAGGACCACTGCAACCTGACCACGTGGCGCCCCCGCCAAGGGCCTACCTTGAGGTGCTTCTGGGGCTTAGCGTCCCCGCGGCCCGGTCGTCGACAAAGCCTCGTGGTAGCCGGACTGATCAACCAGGCTGTTGGACGCGGCTCCTCGCAGCCTGACGTATGAGGCACAGCCTGGTTGATCAGGTATCCTTTGGAGGCTGCCAGGCCGCTCACAGGGAGCCCGCCGTGCACGGCACGCACCATGGCCCTTAGCATAGGACCACAGCACCCTGTCCACGTGGGGGCGCCTCCAAGGGCGACGCTGGGCCGCTCACAGGGGGCCCAGCCAGGTACACACGTCCGAGCGGATCACGAACCGGGGCCCCTAGGCGCACGCCTAGGGAACACAGCTGGCCAGTGCCCATAGTGCACGCCTGGGAGAATACACTACCAGGGCGGTTCACTCGGGACACGGCGTAAACAAATGCCGACCCGGGGCATTGCGGCAGCAGCAAAAAGCAGCCGCTGCAGCACCTGGCACAGACTGAAAGGCGCGCCTGCATACCTCAAGGCAGGCGAACGTGCAGAAGGCCCTAGGGAACTAAGGCGGCCCACACGGACCGCGGGGGGAATGCGCCAACACACGCCAGACACTGGACAGTCCTGACTAAACTTTAACAGAAAATTCTTACATTACCTTAGAGTAGGATGAGTAGGGCAGGGGGCCCCTGCCGTATCGACAGACTGATGAATGCAGGACTGAGTACTGGTCCACGTGTCGTTGTGGCGCAGCGCGGCGCAGTTTCGAGTACTGCGACGGTTGGGTGGAAGTAAGGGAGAGCCCCTCTCTGCCCCAGACTTCCCGAGCATCTGCGCGGGGCGCACTGCGCAACTGTTTCTTTGTCCCCCTCCTCAGAAACATCTCTGATTTATATTTCAAATCAGAGGCCATTACACAAAGCGTTTTGGGCAGGAAAAACATTAAAGACTAAAACTTATTACTAATTGAGATTAAAACAAGAACAAAACAAGCAAAAGGTCGGCAAGAAACGACAAGCAGATAGGAGAATTGAGGGGTGAAAAACGAAACAGAAGGAAAAGGCATCCAGCAAAATTCGTGAGGACAGCAGCAGGAGCACAAGGCAACAAAAGGACAGGGGACTGCCCTAAGGAGCATCACACTCCGGCAGCCGCTCACCAAGCCCCTCCACGGCAGCAACGAGCTGGACAGGGAGGGGAATTTTGGAGAAAACTGGTTGATGTCAACCGTCAGCCACAGATGGCAGTACCTTAGACTTTATTATTTTCTTATATATTTAAAAAAATTTCAACCAACATAAATATTTGAATAACTTTTCCATTTTTCATTCAATTTACATGAAACTTACACCTTATATGTAAAGTGAATGTCTCTACATTATCAACTTATCGTGTTTTCCTAAGTTCATTTATTGATTTTATAATAACAATAAACATGACATATTTGCATAATTTTTGGGGGGAACTTTGAATATTTGTATTTGGAAAACTAAAGATGTTTTGGAAAATCCATGTTACGAACCTTTATTATATACTAATGTGTCAGAAAAGTGTCATAGAATAATTATAACTGAAAGGTGTGTTTTTTTATTCACACTCAAAAATGTGTAAAAAATTTTGAAAAAAACAAAAAACAAATATATCTCCCTTTCTATTTAAGCTGCAGTACTGAAACTCGGAACAATTTCAGCCCTTTTTATATACAACTAGTCAAAAAATATTGGTTGACATTGAACAACTTTTCCAAAACCGAGAAAATGCCCCCCCCCCCCAAAAAAAAAAATAAATAAATGAAAATTTAAAAATAATTTAAAGGCATAGTAGATTATGTCAATATGCTCTAAACTCACACTGTATCTAGTACTACCCAATCCCCAAATACAAATACAAATATTTATTCAGGTAAAGTACATACATACAAGGTAAGATACAAAAGTTGATGGATTTATAGATAGAGATAGTACATACAATGCCTAAATTTTTTAATAAAAGGGGGCATTTTCTCGGAAAACGGGATACAATAAATTGTATCCCGTTTTCCGTTAGTACTTTTTCTAAAATATTATTGTTGTTGAGAGATATAGTGGCCCTCAGGTAAATTCAGGTAAATAATTCAAAATATAAATTTTTGCTAATTTTGATTATTAGGTATGATAAATAAATATTTAGAAACTACATAAGTAACAAGTACTCTATAAGTTCGTATTGTAGAAAACGCTGAATAAACATTATTTTTATCGTGTTGATATGAATGCCAGTCACCGTGAATCAGCTGATAAGGTAAACAAACTAACGTATTCCCGGTGTATTGTTATTTATGTTTGTAGTAAAATCTTCTGTCGGTATATTTACATCTTATTGTCTGACGATATTGCATACCTAAAACAAAGGTGTGTTAATCAGGATGTGGTATGACATGTCAAGTACCCCAAGTGCTGCTATTGATGTATTGAACCTTAGCGATGCCTCTCTGTCACCTCTCATTTACCTAAAATAATAATATAATAATAATAATAATTTATTTAGTAAAAGTACATGTATAGTTGTAGTGTTACAGCACAAACATTCTGTTTGATTTAAAGATAGAGGTAGTACATACCTCTATCTTTAAATCAAGTACCTAAAGCCACTAGTATGCATAGCGTTTCGGGCAAGGTGAGGTGGGATGGGGGGGGGGGGGGAGAACACTTAGACTAAAACTTAATAGTTTTCAATCAATTTCACCTAAATTTACCCGAGGGAAATCTATTTACTGGCTAAGACAGGGACAGGAAACTGGCAGCTTGTCAAAGGTCCCTCCAATTTACCTGAAAATTTTGTCTAACGTGATTTTTAACTACTGTAATGTCCTGATCTTTATGGCTTTGGCGGGTAGGCTGAGGCTGAGCCAACACATACCCCATCCACATCTACAGACAATAACATCCGACTTAACGCAGCTACCATTGCTGTATACATATCGTTTGCTTAGCACGCCTTACCCAAGTCACTTCCTATAGGCTGACTAGCCACAAACCACAACCACTTGCTTTAAGCGTAAGAAATCCCCAGCTGTACAAGTCTCCCAGCAACCTGGCACTTTGATTGAAATACCACAAACCACACTCTCATGACACATCCTCCTCCCACTCCCAGGGGGTCTGTCTAATTACCCAAAGCTACTCAAAGCTTCCTAACAAGCTACCCAAAGCTTCCTAACATTATGTTAATAATGAATATATATGATATATTTATTCATTACAATGATAGAACATTATAGTAGAACTGAATGTAGAACATGGAAAACCATATTTTTACTCTGAAAAAGTATCATTTCAAACGAAATTTAACAAAAATAAGCTGGTGAAGCCAAAGCAAGTCAACGGTCCAAGCGACAATGTTGTGGAGCAACTTGTCCAAGACACATTGTTGCTTGGAGAGTGTTTGCTGGCATATCAGCTTCCAGTACGTACCTAACCTATCCAACCTACCCAAACATAACCTAACAAAACCTAACTAAACCTAACCTCCCCAAATCTTACATAATATAACCTGTAGGCAACAATATATCTTGGATAAGTCGCTCCACAACATTGTCACTTAGATCGTTGATTTCCTATGGCCTCTCATGCTGCTTAGTTTCTTCTAATTTCGTTATAAACTTATATTATTAAAGAGTAAAAATATGTTTTTTCTTGTCCTACCTTCAGTACCAACGCTACAGTGAGTAAATATATCATATTTCTCCATTACTTACGTAATGCTAGGAAGCTTTTGGTAGCTTTGGGTAATTACGTGGACCGCTCCCAGGTACTCAACACGGTGCACTACTGGCTCGTTAAGGAAGGCCAATGCAATCATATCCTAGACGTAATGATCTGCAATATGACAGCCTAACCTAACCCACCTTAAACTAACCTACTCCAACTTAACCTTATACTCACTAACCCCACGTTACTTAATGTACTCTAAGCTACCTTGATATATCCTATCTGAATTCCGACACCCCCAAACATTCTTCAGTTCACAAAATCAGTCTCTTGACTAAACCAACACATTTTTCATAGAACATCAACATTTATCTACCACCATTAACACAACTCCTTATCTTTGCCATCCTGAGTCCATTTCCACTCATGTTTATTTTTGTCTTTATCCTCACACATATAGACGACCTCAATAACTCTCAACCTCTGTCAAATTATGATCATTGATGCACCACTGTGAGTGCCACATCTTTCAACATTATCACTAGTGCAGTCATTTATGAGGAAAAACCTTCATGCAAACTGCATGTATCTCGAAGGTGTTGGTGGTTCCATGGGTTTATAACCGTATGGGTGAAAAAGCATCTCCTGTTTTAAGTCCTACAGTGTGGCTCATTGAGCTTGAAACTGTTGCTCCATATGTGTTACATCTGACCTTCTGAAGTAGTGGTGTGGATTAATATCTAAAGGGTTTCAGTAGTACAGCTGGATTTGTTCTCAACTCACAATTGGAAATTCCTAGTTCGAATCCCAGATGGGACAGAAATAGTGGGGCGTTTTTCTTATGACCCAATGTTCCGGTTCATGTAGCGGTAAATAGGGACCCATGAGTTAGTCAGCTTATTGCTGATGTTGTTGATTTAAGGGCGTCGACAAAACTAGATGTATGCGCTCTGCCAAACTGGATACCTGATATGAAAACAAAACCAGACGGCAAAAGAAAAGCACCTAATGCTAACTACCTGGCGATGCCCAAATACCGCTGGCAGGGCAGTCACTGGCAACTCTCACCACACACAGAGAACCCCCAGCAAAGTGAGAGCCAAGTGCCCACCAGGTCCAGAGGGAACACAGGAGCCTCCAGGGCCTACTGAACCCCAGTGCCTCTTGGCCAAGCCAGCTCTATGTTCCCGCTTGAGGTGCAGGCCAGAAAATAGCAGTCCTCGTGGCACAGTAGTAAAGCATTCACCTGGTGCTTCGTGAGCGCTTTGGCCTGGTTTTGTATCCTGGCCGGGGAGGATTGATTGGGTGCCAGTCCTTAACTGTAGCCTCTGTTCACCCAGCAGTGAACAGAGGCTACAGTTACCTACAGTTACCAGAGGCTACCTGGTTGATAAATAATTTGCTGGATCATATTCCAGGGAAAAATTAGGATTAAGGACCTGCCCGAAACACTATGCTTGTTAGTAGCTTTACAAGAATGTAAGAACTCTTGTATGTATATACTGTGTCAGCTCCCTAATCCAGACTATATGGAAAGGACCCCCAGCCGGATTATCACGTTTTCCGGATTAACGACTTTTTCACCTCGGAGTCCAAAAGGGAACATTTCCATCTATTTTTAAACCCACAATCATGATTTGAATTGACACACACTAATTAGTGTGTGAGGCTGGGTGGGTGGTTAGCTGTCTGATAGGTGGGCATGGCAAATGAGTGGGCAGGCAGGTTTTGGATGGGTGGATGGCAGGCAGATGGGCTTGGTAGGTGGGTGAACAGGTTCGAGCAGACAAGTGGGTGGGTGGATGAGCAGGCATGTAGGCAAGCAGGCAGGTGGGTGGGTTGGCAGGTCTGTGCAGGCAGGTAGGTGGGTTTGTTGGCAGGAGGGTAAGTGGGTAAACAGGTGGGTGGGTATGCAGGCAGGTGGGTAGGTGGGCGAGCATTCAGGTGGGTGAACAGATAGGTGGGTGGGCGAGCAGGAAGGTGGGTGGGTTGGCAGGTGGGTAGGTGGGCATGCAGTCAGGTGGGTAGGTGGGTGGGCAGGTGAATGAACAGTTGGGTGGGTAGGTGGGGGAGACAGGAAAGAGACAGATCACATGTCTGTGATCTTCCTGGTCATCCCCTCCCCCCACCTCACGCTAGCCTCCCATCTCCCCTCCACGTGTGTTGACACGCTATATGATGTCTTTAACATATGTGCCTTACGTTCTGTTAAATCCTATTTTATTTTCTTGTAAATATTTAAATGAATAAATAGCAAACCGTACTTGCTGTTCAAATATTATAGTGTGTTATTTAATATACGTAACTAGCTCTCCACAGCAATAAGAAAACTATGTAATTCTTGCAACATCTCCAATGCCACCTTCCTTCGATAGGCTTAACTACTGCACTGCGCAAAGCACTTTTAGCCGACCTTGAGAGTTGTGCTATTTTTTTTAATTAGGCTATATTTTAATGTTTTTTAATGTTTTCTTTTCTCTTTGTGTTTTGAAATTGAAATAGTTGAGTTTGGAAACATTTTGGCATTAACTTTACCTGAATATTTATAAAAACAACAAAAATATGTCCTTGACAATTGCACTAAGAAGTTTTTGACATCTGGTACCCACACACTCAACACTTCTCCCTCCCTGCCCGACTCACTCCCTCCTTCCCTCCCATACTCACTCCCTCCTTCCCTCCCATACTCACTCCCTCCTTCCCTTCCCCGACTCCCTCCCTCCCTCCCTCCCTGCCCGCCCCACTCCCTCCTTCCCTCCCTGCCTGAATCAATTCCCTCCCTCTCTCCCTAAACCAACTCCCTCCCTCTCTCCCTGAACCAACTCCCTCCCTCCCTTCCTGACCGACTCCTTTCCTCCCTTCCTGACCGACTCCCTCCCTCCCTCCCTGACCGACTCCCTCCCTCCTTTCCTGACTAACTAACCCTCCTTCTCTCCCTTCCTGACCGACTCCCTCCCTCCCTCCCTGACCGACTCCCTCCCTCCCTTCCTGACTGACTAACCCTCCTTCCCTCCCTTCCTGACCGACTCCCTCACTTTCTGACCGTCTCCCTCACTTTCTGACCGACTCCTTCACTTTCTGACCGACTCCTTCTTCCCTCCTCCCTCCCTGACCGACTCCCGCCCTTTCTGACCAACTCCCTCCCTCCCTTCCTGACCAACTCCCTCCCTCCCTTCCTGACCCACTCTCCCTCCCTCCCTGGTGGTTGTGTACAATGAGTGTTAGGCTCGGCATTTCACTTGTTTATCTCTCAGTGGTAAAGGTTCACATTAATGGCAATTCCTGTAGTGTATAGTATAGGCCCCTCCACATCCCCCAGGCAGTCTTTTCCAATGCTTCCCCTCTCTTCCGACACCACCTACCCACCCCACCCCCTCCTACACCACGTGCCTAGAGCCAGTCCGTACAGGATTAATATGGTATAGCCCGGAGCCTGGCTTTCTGATCCGGATAATTCACTGCTTGTCTGGCTGACTGTTCAGATTGGGTAACATCAGCAGCAAGTTAACCAGCTCAGATTTTTTTTATTTGGCCAATCACCTGCTAGTCTGGCTTCCTTGGATATTTTGGCCGGATGGGAAGATAACTTTATCCGGCCACGATTTTGGTTGGTTTAGGGCGTTTTCTGGATAGTCGGATTCCGGATTAGCGAGTGTCTACAGTATGTGTATCTATATAAATAAAAATGGAAATGTTCGTTTGTGCATAACCGCTAATCCCCGAAAGTTCTTCACCGATTGCTTTGAAATTTTCACACAACGTTCCATTCGTATCCGAGTAGGTTTTTATATATAGTGGGGCCTCGACTTATGATGGTAATCCGTTCCCAGAGACGGATCGTAAGTCGAAGCGATTTTTCTCATAAGAAATAAAGGGAATTGAATTAATCCGTTCCCTACCCTCCAAAATATTAACTTATAATTTTTTTATTTTATACTGAATATAATTTTGTTCTCTAACTTCAATATAGTACATATGTTTATGCAGGCGATGAGTCACAATAACGTGACTGAAGTATGTTGACCAGACCACACACTAGAAATTGAAGGAACGACGACGTTTCGGACAATCGACTTGAGAATGGTCCAGGACGGACCGAAACGTCGTCGTCCCTTCAATTTCTAGTGTGTGGTCTGGTCAACACATATGTTTATCTTACCTTTATGGAGGACTCTTGATGGCGTATGGAAGATGGTGATGAGGGGGGAGAGGAGGACTGGCGTTACTATTTGGAAGGGGAGTCCCCTTCCATTATAACATCAGGCAGTGATGACTTTTCTGGGATACGCTTTCTGGCATGTTTTGCCTGCATACCACTAGGACCTGCTTGTGGCTCACTGCTTGCTTGTCTTAATAAGAATCTGTCTAAAAACACTTGTTTTTCCCTACATTTTAACACTTGTCTGTAGTAAGACATCACAGTGTCATTTAAAAGGTCAATGCAACGGCCTGCTACAGCTTTATCTGGGTGAGTTTTTTCAACAAAACTGCAGTTCTTCCCATACTTCACACATTTTCTTAATGAGGAAGGGATATCCTCTACTGCCTCAACTCACAACTATTTTCTTAGGTTGAACCTTACCACTGACTTTCTGTGACCCATGGCGTGATATATAATAATCAGTTTTATGTTCAAAAGGCAAAAAATCACCACAAAAATGGAATTTCTTACAGGCGTGATCATCACTAAGCGAGCAGCTCTAGTAAACTGAGGCAGGTTGGCCCGCGTGACCAGGAACCACGTGCTCGGTCGATCCAAACGTGTACCAACAAATATCGTTAGTTGACGACACTATCGTAAGTCGAGTCGCATTTTTCGATCAAATTTACATCGTAACTCAAAATTATCGTAAGTCGGGGCAATCGTAAGTCAAGGTGCCACTGTATATACTATATAGATGTCATATCTGTGATGGTAAAAAACATGCGTTTTTGAAAAACTGTGTTTTTCATGTGAGGGAAATCTTCGAAACCTCTTTACTGATTGCTTTGAAATTTTGACACAACGTTTCATTCGAATAGGCACGTCTTTTTATATATCTACTATATACATGCCTCACCTGTGACAGAAAAAAACATTTATTTTTTTTAAACAACGCCATCTGTTGGACGTAAGAGCAATACACGCTGTAATCTCCAAAAGTTCTTCACCGTTTGCTTTGAAATTTTGACACAACATTGCATTTGAATAGGCGCGTATTTTTATATAGGCGCGTCTTTTTTATACTATATACTTTTATTCAACACCTGTCGGCCCTGCCCTCCCTCCTCTTTTATCCGCTGATCCTTGAGCTCTCGGCTACCAACAAATGATGTAGCATCCCCCGAAGGCAGCTAAGTACACAGTGACCCAAATGTGATTGAAAAAAACAACAAGACCAACCCGTAATTCTCTCATTTCGACCTCACTAGTGTTGCTCCCTGGAGCTAGGAAGCTGTACCCGACGTTCACTGCTGCCTCATCAACGAGTCTTCCCTATTGTTCCTGCCTACATTTATCCTGCTATCATGCAAAGTAAGACCGGTAAGGCCCTTAAGAAAGAAAGCACACCAAACAAGAATAACCCTACTAGCCAGGCTAGCAACATGATTAGTTCAGCTATCTCCCCCTCGGTGGCCGCCGTGGGGGGTACCGACTCTCCCCCCGTCAACAATAACAAACAATCTCAGCTGGGCGCAGCGCCGTCTCCGACACGGGCCATGCAACTATTATGTAGCCATATGGACCAACTTAAACGAGCTGCTGCCCCTTGTTCTGACTTCAAGCGCCTTGCTGATAACCCTTGGCTCAAGTTATTAACTCAAGTACATGAAGATCAAATGAAAGTAATTAAAGAGCAGTCGTCCTTAATAATGAACCTGCAAGGCTCATTATTATCTTTGCAGAATGAAGCTGGAGACTTACTCAAGAACAATCAAGAACTATCTACCAAAGTCGTCCACCTCGAACAAAAATTAAACCTTCTCAAGAACACAGTTACTAACTTTAATCCAGATGAAGCCACTAAAAAACAGGAAGAAATACTGCAACAGTTTGAGAACCATCAAATACTTACAACATCAACACACTGTTACCCAAGACGAGACAGACCAACATAAACTACTTGAGTCTGTAATTATCTCTTCACGTGATTTTCCCCAAGAAACTGAGGGAGAAGACTGTGCTGACATCGTGATCAAGGTATTGCAGGATAAGTTAAGGTATTCAATCCAAAAAAATGACATCAAAGCAGCTTATAGAGTGGGTACCAAATCATCTGGTACTAATAACAGGAGAATACGTTTAAAACTAGATAGCTGCTCCCGCAAATCTGATCTTATCTCATCTGCAGTCGCTAGTAAATTCACTGTTTATGTGAATGAATGTCTGACCAGGTTCAGGCAAAATCTCTTTTTTAAACTGCGTGATTTCTGCAAAAATTCCCCTACAATTAAACACTGCTTTGTGCGAGATGGTAAAATTATAGCTAGGAGGACTGACACTGGAAAAACCTATTCAATAACCACTGACGCTCACCTTAATTCTTTCCTCAATGACTGTGGGATATCTGCTGTATAGCCTGAATTCAAATTATAATCTCATTTAACTACCTTTGTGTACTTTAGCTCTGCCTTTCCTTTCAAAAGGTTTTAACTTTAGTTAAAAAAAAAAAAATAATAATATTGTCATCTTTATTATTGTCTTTTTTCTTTTTACTCCCATGTTCCATAGTACACTGGCTTTGCCTGTGTCCTCTAGTATTAATTTCATTATCCAGTGTTCCTGAGTGTATCTCTATTTAAACTACCTCAGTTTGTTTTAGTGTAACTTTAGTATTCAACTATAGTGTACTTATAATAGTATAGTAAGCAAGCTTTTCATTTTATAGATTTCATAATTGCTTTTTTACTTTTTTGGTCATCTATTGTTATTAATTATTCTAGTTCATTTTTAACATTCCTAGTTCCCATTAAGTTTTTTTTTTTACTTAAATTTACCATTAAGTTTATATTACTTTAGAATTTTTATTCCACTCTTTTCTTTGTTTTCTATTTTGTAATTTGCCATTCTTGCCTCGTTTTCCTGCAAACCACCTTTCTATGCAGACAAGTATAGACCCAGAATTAAACCTCTTATCCACTATCTATGACAATCATCACTTCAATGATCAAAATTGCAGATATTTTACAGCACATGATGTAAACAATGTATTAACAGATAATCACAATATCTCTGTAATCAACTTGAACGTTAGATCCCTAGGTAAACACTTCGATGATGTTAGTGCCTTGATTGAAACTATTGACAACAAATTCTCTTTTATTATACTTACTGAAACGTGGTTGAAAGAGGATACTACTCAACTCTTTAACATGCCTAACTACTCGGCAATTCACAACTGTCGTCAAATTCAGAGAGGTGGTGGTACTGCTCTTTACTACCACCAAGAACTAACATGCTTAAAAATAATTAGAACTAGAGACTGCTGTGGGGAGTACATCTTCGCCACTTTCAGAGTCAAGGGTGCCGAGTCTGTCCTGTCTGTGGGTGCAGTCTATAGAATTCCTAACACTGATGTGTCCGAATTCAATTCAAACCTTAGAAATCTAATACTAGATAACAGACTGAACAAAAAACATCTAATTATCGCAGGGGACTTTAATATTGACCTCTGCGAGCCTGAACACCCTACTGCTGTTAGCTTCCTCAACTGTATGAATTCCTGCTTCCTCATACCCTTAGTCACTAGACCAACTAGAATCACTGATAGTACTGCTACGACTCTAGATCACATCTGGACCAACATAACCTCTCCTCTTACTTCAGGTATAATCACCGATAGCACTACAGACCACTACCCCACATTTCTCTTAACTAACATTATCAAACCACCTCTTGAGTCAAGGGAGTTAAGCTTTAGGCTGCACAATGAAACTGCTATAAACAATTTTCTAACTGCTGCTGATAATGTCAACTGGGAGTCCGAGTTAGGTAACATAGCGGACATCAACCTAGCAGTGCAATCTTTTCTTCAAAAAACTCTTAGCCTTTATAACACCCACTGTCCTATGCTTACAAAACAAGTCACACACAAAAGGCTTAACAATCCTTGGCTTACAAAGGGAATACTTAAATCCATTAACAAAAAACACGACCTTGAGACGAAGTATATGTTAGGAACCGTCTCCAAAGAATTCTCAAAGAATTACTCATTATTGCTATCTAAAATAATTAGACGAGCCAAAACTAAATACTATGAAGATAAATTTACCCAAATAAAGAGCAACATTAAAAAAACTTGGAGCACAATTTCACAAATATTGGGATCAGAGAAGATTTTAAATAACAAACCAACACTCCTGTCCAATAACGTTGGTCAGCTTTCAGCCCCTGATTCTGCTATTGAGTTCAATAGGTTCTTCTCTTCCATTGGGTCATCCCTTGCAAATGATATTCCATCTTCCAGTACTGATGTTAAGGACTATCTTACGGGTAACTATCCACAGTCTCTATACCTAAAGCCTACTAATTCCACTGATGTCAATGAGATAATCCTTTCCCTTAAAACCAAGTCTAGTGCCCTCGAGGAGATACCAACTTTAATTTACAAAAAAGCCTCCAGATCTTTAGCCCCTGCTATTGCATTGCTCTTCAACAAGTCACTTGAACTCCAAACCTTTCCAGACATTCTAAAAAAAAGCAAGAGTAACCCATGTCCACAAATGTGGTGATCTCACAGATGTTAACAATTACAGACCTATATCAATCCTGCGTAACTTGTCAAAAATGTTTGAAAAACTAATCTACAAGCAGCTTTACTCTTTTCTAGCCAAGCACAATATACTTAGCTCTTGTCAATATGGCTTCAGACCCAAAAAAAGCACTAACGATGCACTTATTAGTATGATTAACTTGATTCACACAGCTCTTGATAAAAAGAAGTTCCCTGTTGGGTTATTTGTGGACCTGCGTAAAGCTTTTGGCACTGTCAACCATTAAAACCTTCTTCTTAAATTACATCATTATGGAGTCAGAGGACACTCCCTGCAATACCTCAAATCTTATCTTACTGACAGGCTCCAGTATGTTTCTGTGAATAATACAATTTCTCCCACCCTACCCATCAACATTGGTGTTCCTCAGGGCAGCATACTTGGCCCTCTCCTCTTTCTCTTCTACATTAATGACCTTCCAAATGCCTCCAAACACCTCAAACCAATTCTATTTGCTGACGACACAACCTTCATTTACTCCAGTCCTGACCCGATTGCTCTAAATGCCACAGTAAATACTGAGCTAAAGAAAGTCCATCTTTGGCTAACTGCCAACAAACTCACCCTTAACATTGACAAAACGTTTTATATTCTGTTTGGCAATAAATCCTCTAATCAAATAAATCTCAAAATAAACAATACCCAAATTTGTAACAAATTAGATGGCAAATTCCTTGGCGTTCTCATCGACCACAAGCTGAATTTCCAGGGACACATTCTAAATATATCAAAAAAAGTTTCAATAACTGTTGGCATTCTTTCTAAGATCAGATATTATGTACCCCGCCCTGCCCTGGTGACTCTCTATTACTCCCTCATCTATCCATATCTCAACTATGGTATTTGTGCTTGGGGTTCTACTACCCAAAATCATTTACGTCCTCTAATTACTCAACACAAAGCTGCTATTAATACAATATCCAACTCTAGCCCCAGACATCACTCGGTACCCCTACTCAAATCTCTGAATATGTTAGATATTAAGTCACTGCACATTCTCTCATGTGTATTATACATATATAAAACGCTGAGCTGTAATGCCAATCGTGACCTCAAAAGATTCATTGAAGGTTGTAACAGAACCCATGAGCACCACACCAGAAATACAGTTTTGATATTCCTAGAGTACGACTTAATCAAACTAGAAATGCTCTTCAAATCAAGGGACCCAGAATGTGGAATGACCTTCCCAACAATGTTAAAGACTGTACCTCTCTCAACCAGTTTAAGATAAAAACGAAGCACTACCTAATAAATTCCCTGTAACCTACCTTACCCTTCTGTTGTCAACCCATGTCTGTTTTTTTTTTCAAAACAACAACTCTGTTTGAATGTAATTGTCTGTAATAATTTGTAATTGTATTTGTGCTGCTTTTTCAGCCATGTTTCCCCCTCGTTTACCTCTATTTTTATTTGTTCTCAACTCATTTTATTCTTTATACCCATTAGTATTAAGCTTTAGTCATTATTGTTTTTCCTGCCCGAAACGCTTTGCGTAATAGTGGCTTTAGGCATTGTATGTACTAGCTCTATCTATTAATCCAACAAACTTTGAAAAATCTCTTGTATGTATGTACCTTACCTAAATAAACATTTATTAATTTATTTTATATATCTACTATATACATGCCTCACCTGTGACAGATTTTTTTTTTTTTTAAACAGCGCCATCTGTTGGACGTAAGAGCAACACACGCTGTAATCTCCAAAAGTTCTTCACCGTTTGCTTTGAAATTTTGACACAACATTGCATTTGAATAGGCGCGTATTTTTATATACCTACTATATAGATGCCACCCTTGTGACAGGTAAAAACATGCATTTTTGAAAAACAGCGCCATCAACATTGCCCGAAACGCATTGCGTAATAGTGGCTTTAGGCATTGTATGTACTAGCTCTATCTATATATCAATCCATTAATGTAACATCACTTGTATGTATATACCTTACCTGAATAAACATCTGAATCTGAATCTGAATCTGTTACTCATAATAGCAACATGCACGCTATACTGAATATGTCACGAATTCCATTTCAATGTTTCCAATTGCACTGATAAATTTTATTTTCATAAATTTCAATTTATTTTCTTTTCTTGGGGGAGCCCCGTCAGCTCCCCGGAGCTTTATCAGGCTGATATGCTAATGTCAGACTTTGGCATCAGTCATGTGTATGGAAATCTAGGGCCTACCGGAAACCACGGCCAGAACCTAGCCCCCTCAGAAAGGCAAGGGAACCAATGGCCTATAGAAACCCCCGTGTGGTTGGAAGCATTCTATGTCTGCCATCGACAGGGTCAAGCATCTAGAAAGGTAAGTATTTCAAAACAAACCCCTATTCTGGTTAAAATTGCTACCAAAAGCCGAACTAGTGGATAGAACTCCCCAATAGAAAACAAGCAAACTAGTATAACGTCACACGTCACCGCGCCGCTGTCTGCGTAGCTCCCCCCTCCTCAGGAGGGGGAAGGGGGAGCCCCAGACCTCTCACGCCGGGTATCCACCCATCAGATTCTGAGGCTGGATGTCAAAACAAGCGAAAAACCGCCTACCGGAGGGAGGGAGGGTTGCCGGGGAGCCTCCGGGTCTCACCCAGAAAATGACGTTTCATTACATTCAACGTTGGTTTTCTGGGGGGAGCCCCGTCGACTCCCCGGAGCTAACTACCCTCAGAGGAAGGTCAAAGGGACGGAACCGAGAGGCGGACACCATGCACCCCATAACGGAAGTGAAAGAACCTGCAGCAAACGCCAACCCAAAGCGTCACAGCCCCGAAAGGGCCCGGGAACAACACGAGACAATGAGCAGCAAGGCACCTGTACGAACACCAAAGATTCGTGCCTGAATGACAGTAAGGACATGCCTCCCAGACGGCAGCAAGAGCAGCGAAGCCATGAACGCCATGGGCATGGGGAAAAAACACAGGCAGGCTAGCCGCAAGAACACAGCTGACATCCTGGGACACCGTCACCCGCGAACAGGGAAGAATGGAACCGGATCAACTCAAAACTCGCCCCAGACACAGATGCAGTGGCACACAAATAACAGCGGAAGGCCGCCACTGAACACAAAACACGACACATCCCCGGCCCGACCAACCAAGCACCAACAACCCAAGGACCCCTCCGGAATGCAGCTGCTCCATCCCATGCCAGAAAAGATGGAGACTGCTGCCACCGAACAACCAAAACGCCAAAACCAAAGGTGCAGAAAACCCCTGCGGAGGAGCAAGAAGTCCCGACCCCTAGAGGCAAATGCCAACAGGAAAAAAGAGCCGACGAAAAAACAAACCGGAACCACAGGGGCACCACCAACCGAGGAGAAGACACAGCATGCTGACCAGAGACCAGGACAGTGCAAGCGGCGCACGAACAGGCCGGAGGTGAAACAACGCACGAGACAGCTTACTAACGGTTCAGAAGCAAGAAGTTTCAAAGACCGAAAGCAAGCCGAAGTGGCTCCGCCAGCGCCGCACGAAACGAGGCCGACAGAATGTGGGAAGACGACGGCCCCCAACCCCCACCAGTCTTCACATCAAAGAACTGAACCCTGTGGTACTCCACTCGTGACATTCCTCCAATCCGATACCTTGCCTCTGATTACGGCCCTCATTTTTCTGTCAGTTAGGAAATTTTTCATCCATGTTAGTAGCTTACCTGTCACTCTTCCAATATGTTCCAGTTTCCAGAACAACCTCTTATGGGGAACTCTGTCGAAAGCCTTTTTTAGGTCCAGATAGATGCAGTCAACCCAACCATCTCTTTCCTGTAAAATCTCTGTGGCTCGATCATAAAAATTGAGCAAGTTCGTTACACAGGATCTTCCAGATTGAAAACTATACTGTCTGTCTGATATTATATCGTTTTCCTCCAGGTGTTCTACCCATTTAGTTTTAATTATTTTTTCCAATATTTTGACTATTACACTTGTCAATGATACAGGTCTAGAATTAAAGGGGGTCTTCCCTGTTTCCACTTTTGTAGATTGGAACTATGTTAGCCTTTTTCCACACATCAGCTACAGCTCCTGTACACAGAGATGCCTGAAAAATCAGTTGAAGTGGAATGCTGAGCTCAGGTGCACATTTTCTCAGAACCCATGGTGAAACTCCATCTGGACCAACTGCTTTGTACTTATTTTGCTCCTTGAGCATTTTTTCCACTTCGTCTCTAGGCACCTCTATGTGCTCTATGTTGTTCTCTGGAATTCATATTGTGTTTGTACAAAATGAAATCTTTAGGGAACCAAACACACTTTGGAACTTTTCGTTTAGTGTTTCACACATTTCCTTTTCATTTTCCATGAATCTATTTCCCATTTTCAACCCCTGAATATTATCCTTTACCTGCAATTTGTTGTTTATGAATTTATAGAATAGATCTGGTTCTGTTTTACATTTGTCTGCAATCCCTTTTTCAAAATTTCTTTCTGCCTCTCTCCTCACTGCCGTGTAGTTGTTTCTCGCATCTTTGTATCGCTGGTATGTTTGGGGGTTTGGTCTCTTCCTGTATTGATTCCATTTTTGTGTCTTTTGGTCTCTGGCCCTCTCGCAATTTCTACTGAACCAATCCTGTTTCCCAGTTCTACATCTCTGTTTTGGTATAAATTTTTTTGTGCCTTTATCAAAACAAAACTTGGCATACATCTCATTCACTTCCTTGCCTAGCATCAAGTCTGTCCAATTATACTCACTAAAAAAATTTCTAAGGTCGCCATAATGTCCTCTCCTGAAATCAGGTTTTTCAATGGCTTCAACCTCCTTATTTTCTTCCAGATTATAACGCATTGCATACTTTATTCCCAAAAGACATGGTCACTTTTACCCAAGGGAGGAAGGTACTGAATGTCAAATATCTCTTCCTCCTTCCTGGTAAATATCAAATCTAGCATGGAGGGAACGTCCCCTTCCCTCATCCTCGTAGCTTGTTTAACATGTTGATACAAGAATGTTTCCAGGATGAGGTCTACAAATTTACAGGTCCAGAAATCTTCTGTTTTAGCTTCACATGCTTCCCAGTCTATGGCTTTCAAGTTGAAGTCACCGACTATCAACAGTCGTGATCTATCGTTATCTGCTCTCGCTATAATCTCTCTCATTATTGTTATAAGACCTTCTCGTTTACTATCTAGCTCCTCCTTTGACCATGTGCTGCATGGCGGTGGACTATATGCATTTATGATCATTAGTTTATCATCCTCTTGGCAGATCTCTAGTGCTATTATGTCAACTAATTGTGGATTGGTAGTCATTATTTCCTTCACCTTTAGGTGTTCTTGCACCAGCACAGCAACGCCACCGCCTTTCCTAATTTTTCTGTCCTGTCTCCAATTTGAGTAGCCCCTTGGGAATATGACCTCATTTAAAATAACATCTTCAAGTTTTGTCTCCGTGTGTATGGGTTGGGGGGAGGGGGAAGTGTGTCAGTGGTGGGGGAGGGATTTGGGATGATTTGGGAGGGATTTTGGGATGGGATGAGGGATGATTTGCCAACAATTGCATACGGGATTCTGTCTGTGCCGTCGGCATTCGCACACATCATGGCCGACAGCCTGTCCATGTTAACCTTACGGCCTGGCACACAACCCTCACTCCTCATTGCTATAGTTTTTTTCTGGTAAACTCCTCCAATACAGCCCAGTTTCATCAGCATTATAAATTTGATAAGAATATAAATTATTTGCCAAATGTATGTTCTTAATTTCTGTTTAAATGGTTCTACACTACTTTTATCTGCACTCAATTTTTCACCGACAATTTTCCTCTTCACAATATTGTGCCTATCCTTGAACCTTGCAACCCACCCTTCACTCTCTTCGAAATCCTTTATTCCAAGGCTTGCTGCAAACCTGCTAGTAGCATTTTGTATTTCTGGGCCGCGAATTGTCATGCCAGTTGTGCGGTGCTGAGCAAACCACTTGTACACAGCCTCGTCCAACTGTACATGCGTCGAAGTTTTCATAGTCTTTCTACCACACCCTCTGCTAGTACTTGCACCTTCACTTCCACAGGTTAAAATGTATTTCATAATTTTCTCTTTTTGTTTCCTTATATCAGAAACAGTACTAATGCCAATATTAAATAACTTGGCAACACTTGAAGTTGACCGGCCATTTTCACAAAGTTGTATAACACGTAACTTGTCCTTAATTGTTAGAACAACCTTCTTCCTCTTAACACCTCCAGAATGATTCATGCTGCTACCAGACATAGTCTAGGCTAAAAATGTTCAAAGTTACTATGAAAATAATAAAGTTATTTAACAAAATATTTCACTAATGGCGCGGCACTGTGGTGTAATACGAGGGTCGAGAGCACATGGGTTGACCAGGCATGGACGGGTCCAGTCGGGGCAAGGAGGCACATTACATAGGAAACGGAACACAACAATATTTATTTTAACAACAATAAATAACCAGCAGGAAAAAAAATAAACAATATTTTTGAGGGAAACTTCAGCCTGTGCAAATTGTTTTAGGAAACTTGTATGGTATTTTTTATTACATAATTACTAGTATTTCTTTTGATTTTGGCTATGATGAATTGTTCTAAAATTAATGGTAATTCCTGTACTGTAGTGTATAGGAAGCTCCCCATCCCCCCTTATCCCCCCCAGGTGGTCCCTCCCAACACCCGACACAACCCACCCACCCCACCCCCTCCTCCACCATGCGTCTCGAGCCACAGCCAGACGGGATTAATACGGTACGGCCCGCCCCATGGCTTTCATATCCGGACAATTCAATGATTATCTGGCTGACTGTCCGGATAGTGTAACATCGGCAGCAAGTTAACCGGTCCGATTTTTTATCTGGCTAAACCAGCTTTTATCCAGCTCCCATGGCCATTTTGGCCGTATATTGAGATAACTTTATCCGGCCACGATTTTGGCCGTATCAGGGCGTTTTCCGGATGTTCGAATCCTGGATAATCGAGTGGTTACAGCACATACCCATGCATGTGAGCCACGCAAAGAGACAGACCCCAAGAATCCAGAAGACGGAACATATGCAGAGTCTTTACCCATAAAAGTAGGAACAGAAGTGACCCCCACACGTCAGACAATGAGCCACTGAAGATTAATCATAGTGGAGCTGGATCACAGAGCCCAGTGGAAATATGAAAGAGTTGAAGAGAATTAAAAAATTTGACCATCCCACAAATTGTACTGTATATCTGATGAAGAGGACGCAATCAATGGCCCCGAGTTACCAGGTTGAGCACTTTTGATAGAGTAGCAGGCAGATATGGTCTTCTTTCTTTGCAAATGTTAGTCCTTCAACCAGCTAAGGTGGACCTGTTTGGCTTCACCATCCGCAAACTTCACATTCATATACCTTTGTCTCATGACAGAGACATTCACATTAGATGCACTGCATTTTGACTAGTACCAGTTGGGGGAGACAGTATCTTTTTTTCTCCAGTACAGATGCTGCTCCTTGTGATGACCAAGTTGGAGAGCTTTGTAGACTACATC
This sequence comes from Procambarus clarkii, assembly GCF_040958095.1. NCBI lineage: Eukaryota > Metazoa > Arthropoda > Malacostraca > Decapoda > Cambaridae > Procambarus > Procambarus clarkii. Next base: position 34,812,236 of record NC_091162.1, read on the forward strand.
CTGTTGGCTCTCATGTGCCCAATTGAGCCCTGGTTCCCTCCCCCCCCCCTTGTTTGCTGCTCTTCCTGGACACTCTTCTTATCCAGATAAATGACAGTTGAGCTTGAGTGGGTTCTTAACATCTTTCCACCAATCTACACCTGTTTAACTTTTTGGGTGTTCATACCTTTGTATGGGGGGGCAAGTGACAGATCAAGTGACAATTTTGCTGAGAATTTATGGGAGTCCTCCCCATTACCAGTATAGGATGTCCCTGACATTCCTTCCAACACTTTCTATCCCTCTGCCAGCTATCTTCCTTATCTGTCATGCTAAATATATTCTTTATCTCCTGGCTTTTTTGTGGAATATTGGTTAATGATGAACCATTATCTCTTAATATTGACAGGTGCCGCCTTATCTTTGCTTTTTAGGTTTTGGTCTTGATCTTTCCTCTGTGCCCTTTCTGAAGTTCAGTCAGACTTTCTTCCATTTGTATCCTACTTTTTTTCCATTGGAGTTTGCTTGACAAACTCCAATGGAAGAAAAGTTTGCCTGTGTGCTTTGGTATCATCCTTGATTTGTGCTTTGGTATCATCTTGATTTGGTATCAAGGTATCATCCTTGACCTGTGCCTTGGTATCATCCTTGATTTCTTGTCTTCTCCATAGTTTGGGGTATCGCAAACCCCCAAATTTGGGAGGAACCTGACAGCTGGGTGGACAGCGCTTGGGATTCGTTGTCTTGAGGTTCTCGGTTTGATCCTGGGTGGAGGCGGAGACAAATGGGCAAAATGTTTCTTTCGCCCTGATGCTCCTGTTACCTAGCAGTAAATAGGTACCTGGGAGTTAGACAGCTGCTATGGGCTGCTTCCTGGGGTGTGTATAAAAAAGGAGGCCCTGGTCGAGGACTGGGCCGCAGGGATGCTAAGCCCCGAAATTATCTCAAGATAACTTAAGATCTCAAGAAGATCCCCTCTCTTGAGGACATTGCTAACAATGTGGGATTTTTGCTGACTATGAGTTTGGGCAATAGGGATGGCAAGTTCCATGCTTTGTAGTGATTGTCAAGTTCCATGGTGATTAGTCCTATGATAGATTTATCTCTGCAGCCTCCTCTCACATTCATGACTGAAAATTAATTTTCTGCCTTTCATCAAGGCCCATTGCTATTAATGCTTGCTTTATTCACCCATCTCTTCCTATGTTGTGGTCAGTTGCTACCTTATGCCTGTATCCCAAAGGCTCTCATGTTTGTTGCACTTCTCCCATATTCATTAATCCTTGTAATCTGACCTGTTCTAATTCTCACCTCGCAGTTCCTATGGTAGATATCTTGTGCTAAGATATCTACGGTCAAGGCTTTTGGAGGTCAAACTTGATTTTTGTTTACTCTTATCTCCATGTACTGTTTAATCCCTGCTGCCGGCATGTAGCCTTGGACAGCTATCATCTTCATGATATCACCAGTTTGTCTCAATCTTGGGTCTTATCTTCTTTTTCCTGCTTCTTAACATGAGTTCCTAATTCTTGTTTTAGGTTTTAAGGTTTTTGTCCTGTGAGCAGTTGGCTAGGTGGAGCAACCATGGGGACTTTTCTTAAAAATGGCCAATGAGTGAAATGAAATGCTCCTTTCTGAGTGTGCAATATAATTATGAAATATAAATTACCAGTTGGCATATGAAGGTGTAGGAATAGATAAAATTATTGATATGGCAGTAGGTTGTTTATGTAGTATCATCTTATCTAACCAATGTCAAGTTGTAGGTTATCACACCCTCATTTGGTATACAGTAAGTACACAACATGTTAATTTCAATCATTATGAAGTATGCAGCCATATTTTTCTGGGAGGAACCCTTTGTTGGCTCACCGACACTATCTCACTGAGATGACTCTGCACTACTAGGTCACATCAGTCACTGGAGACCAAAACTAGAACCTGGCATTCCCCTCACAGAGGCGCAAAGGGCAGGGAACGATTGTCATCTTCACTGGAAAAGCATCCAGAACAGAGTATCAAAAGGGCCAAAAAGACTCTACAAGCAAGTCATTCCCAACAATTTGTTTCCTCAAGACTAACTTGAACCTATTAGTACCGGTGGCTTCCACCCAGCTGCCTGGAGTCCCAGGCCCACAGCCAGCTTCAAGGTCAGTCTCGTTGCTGATGTGGTTGATTCCTTTAGTGTGCTTCTGGGTTGCCATCGTCCACAGTGGGTCCCACTGCTTCTCAGCTAAGTACTGGCCATCCTTCAGATTTTGCCCTACAGGGTGCCATTTGCTTGTGGTCTGTTCTTTATTATAGTGGTTGCTTCATATACATTTTTTTTTTATTTATTAACACATTAGGTACATCTGCATTAGTGCAGCTACCCTAGACTATATGAAGTGGAGTACAGTGTGTCAAAAAAGGCTAACTAGGTGATGCTAAAAAATCCCCATCACACAGGATGGTTAGTCATACAGAGGCATTTGATGGGCAGTCTGCACTGGCAGACTCTGGGTGCATTATGAGGATATCATCAGTACTATTTTTTTTTTAACACATTAGGTACATCTGCATTAGTGCAGCTACCCTAGACTATATGAAGTGGAGTACAGTGTCAAAAAAGGCTAACTAGGTGATGCTAAAAAATCCCCATCACACAGGATGGTTAGTCATACAGAGCCATGTGTTTAATACCCTGCACTGGCAAATTTTGGGTATACTGTGAGGATATCTTCAAGAATACGAGAGTGAATAAAGTAATTGCAAAGCTCCAGGTACCTCATGCCAACTGGTCTGAAAGGTCTAATAACTGGGTGTTCAGTGATGTAGTGCGGGAGATCATGCCGTAGTTCCTGCTCACAGAGTTTGCAACTGGAGCTCTCAGGATTGGGAGATCCGTCACCTGTAGCCACCTGCCACAGGTAACGGTAACCTAACCTGATCCTGGCAACCACTGTGTCGCACAGTCTAGTGGACGTTTTGTGCTGTCCATAGATGTAGGTTTCAGATCTGAACAAATCATAGCTCTTTATACTAGTACTTTCAGGTCGTTGGGAGTCAGTAAGTTCTTTCCTATCAGATCTGCATGTTTGGACCAATACAGTTTTGACAGCAGAGATGGGGATACCTAGATCTAATTCAACTTCAAACTTGTTACACGCTAATTTGGCTGCAATGTCTGTCTCATTATGATGGGTTATATTTATGTGTGAAGGTATCCATACAAAAGAGATTCGAGACCCTTTATTCTGTGCATCAATTAGGTCATTTATAATTGGGAGTATGAGGTTCTTGCTGTCGATCTTCCAAGAGAAGTTTTCGATTGCTTGAAGAGCAGACTTTGAATCACAGAATATTATTCCTCCTCCAATGTTTTTTATTGTACTGGTAGCTAAGTGTAATGCTGCTAGTTCTGCTTGTGTGGAGGTCAGCCAGTTGTTTAACCTAACACTGACAGTCTTTGTGCAAATATTATTTCTATAAAACCTACATGCCGCTGCAGTCCGTCCAGTAGAGGATTTGACTGAGCCGTCGGTGTAGACACAGTGCTCGTGAGATCTTAAACTCTCGATGGAGGAGGCAATTGTTTCAAGAGTGACAGCTTTGAGAAGAGCAAGATTCTCATTATCTTTCTTGGTGACAGGTGTGTATGATACTTGAATGGTGGGATACAGATAAAGAGGAATATCAGAGACAGGTAGATTGCACTTAAAAGGAATGTTAAGTTTAATGAGATTGTAAGCATTGTTGCTCAGCCAATTATCATAAAAGGAGTGAGTTGGTATGTCGGCACCAGTCAAAAGGGTGTTAACAGCACTAAATAATTTGTCTCTGAGCAATGCAGGAGATGTAGGATCTCTCACGACTTTAAGGCAAAATGTAGTGTTGACTTGCATTATTCTCTCTAGTATGGTTGGAAGCTTCAGTTCTTCCCTCATGTTGATGATTCTTGTGCATCTTGGAGCACCAAGAATTATCCTCATGGCCTCATTCTGTACTACTTCAAGTTTGTCCAACACAGAGGAGGGGAAATTAATTAAGTGCAGAGCATTATAATCAACGAGAGATCTAACGAACATCATATAGAATAGTCTAGCATATTTAATATTGATACCAATATTCTTACCAGTAAGTGTTCTCAATGGTTTTAGTCTTTCTTTTAACCTACGGTGTAGATCATTTACAATGTCACTGTTAATACCAACTCCAAGGTATTTGTGCTGCCTACACGTTTCAATGTTCTGGTTGTTGACCTTGAAAGTTATAGGGACATGAGTTTTCTCTTGGGGATGGAGAACTCTGGATTTAGTTACAGAGATTACAAGACCACATTCAATGCTTTTAGCAGCGAATGAATCAAGTAGAGCTTGCAGTCTAGTTTGGGAATTTGCAACAATGCATATGTCATCGGCATAACAGATGACGGCTTCGTCAGGTAGTGTGGGAATATCAATTGTTAATTTATGCATCAGAACATTGAACAGTGTGGGACTTAGCACTCCACCCTGGGGTGTACCCAACTCAAAGGGTGCACAGAGTTTACTTTTGACCTCCTTGAAAAGGACTGAGGCGGTTCTGTTACTGCAACCCGTTCTCGCAAATTTAATAAGTCAATATTGACTTATTAAATTTGCGAGAACGGGTTGCAACCCGTTCTCAGGTACCCCCTGAGCCATGTCAACAGTTTTCCCTTAACTCCAAAAGAGGCTAGCTGTTCTAGGATTATTTCTCTGTTTGCTGTATCAAAAGCAGTTTGAAGATCAATAAATGCCGCCTGAGAGTTTGGTCTCTCTCTGATAAAATACTCAGCAAAGCAGTGTGTCCTCACTTGAACGAACTCTATGGGGCGAAGCCGATTCATTCCAGTGCGAAATACGTTCCATCCGTCCAGCCCGCCCCTCCCCCCCCCCAAAAAAAAAACCCTCTGACCTCCCCCCAATTTTTTCTTTAAGCTTACCTAACTTATGCAATTACCTTATGTAATCTTTCTAAATCTAATATCTAGTTACTAAATCTAGCAATAAATTGTTATTGTGTTTTACTGTACTTACCAGTTGAGTTGTTTAGTGCAGACTTTTAGCCTCAATACCCTGAGAGTGCCAGATATGATATGAATATAAATTCATTAAAGAACAGTAACTTTTCTAACAAATGTACATTATACACTACAGTCTGTACATAAAGTACAGACCACTGGAATCACACTACTGAAGTAAACGTATACAGTACTGTATCACTAAAACTACACTTTTTACACTTTGTACATTTATGTCATTAGAACTGTGTTGTACAGCTCAATTTACACTCCCAGGTAAGTTATGGCTAGTGCTGGGTGCTAATCCAGTTGCCTAGGCATCCTTAGGTAAGTGCACTTCCAACATCTGCACTATACATTAACATTAACACTTCCAACATCTACACTTAATGCTTCGCCACAAATTTTCTTGTTAATGATGCCATGCCTCTCTTTAAATTGACTTACCCATCCAGTGCTAGCCTTGAAATTGTCTATGTTTAACTTTTCTGCAAGTCTTTCAGCTGCATTTTTAATAGAATCAACTGAAACAGCAATTCCTTTCGCACAATGCTGAGTAAACCATTTGAATACAGACGAGCCCAAATCCGTATATTTAGCAGGCTTCAATGTTTTCCTGTTGCCTATTGCATGAGTTTGACTCTGAGCAACGAATTTCCTAATGTTATCCTTCAGCTTTTTTATATCACAAACTGTAGCTTTACCGATGCTGAATTCTTGGGCGAGACGGGTGACAGAGTATCCATGCTCTGCTTTCTCTATTAAATCAATTTTCTGATCAATTCACAAATATTTTCTCTTTCGTTTTAAATCTTGAATACCACGAATGCTGCTCTCAGACATCTTGACAGATTATAAGAATTCAATCGATAAAAATTGTTCAAAATTATCCTTCGCGCGCGAGCAACACGTTTTCACACTAGGAGGAGGGGAGACAAAGCAACAGTCTCCGTGGTGTAGTGGTAAGACACTCGCCTGGCGTTCCGCGAGCGCTATGTCATGGGTTCGTATCCTGGCCGGGGAGGATTTACTGGGCGCAATTCCTTAACTGTAGCCTCTGTTTAACGCAACAGTAAAATGTGTACTTGGATGAAAAAACGATTCTTCGCGGCAGGGGATCGTATTCCAGGGACCTGCCCGAAACGCTACGCGTATTAGTGGCTGTACAAGAATGTAACAACTCTTGTATATATCACAAAAAAAAAAAAAAAATGATGCCAGCCACCTCACCAAGGCCTAACGTTCCACATGATCTGTGCTGATTTTATTGGCCTATTCAAAATTTAATCTAAATAGACTTACAAATTGTTTTGTTTTAAATAATATTGTTTATTGTTATAATTAATAAAATATTGTTTGTTTTGAAGTTTTATTCATTTTCTGCAGTACATGCAGTACTCTATTAATACGTAATGTATAACGTTGGCTGTTAGAGGGAGGGAGGGCGGGATCCAGGAACCCCCGCCCCCCTCCTTCCCCCAATGGCTCCAGGAGTCACACACTGTTACCCGGCCACACAATGCCAAGTCAGCTGTTGTTTTCCACGCCCCAACTGTCTTAAAAATTCAGTGAAAAGGAAATGTGTTCCAACTGTTTAAAATACTCTATAAATAAATAAATAAATAAATAAATAAATGTTTATTTAGGTAAGGTACATACATACAAGAAATTTTTACAAAGATTGGTGGACTTATAGATAGAGCTAGTACATACAATGCCTAAAGTCACTATTAAGCAAAGCGTTTCGGGCATGAAACGGGCATATCACAATTTTCACCATTATTATTGCTTCAATATGACATTTTTCTAATAAAAAGGCTATTTTCAGTGTAGATAATGCGATAATTTATTAAATTGACTCGTGGCATCTGACGATGACGAGAGAAGAGGAGAGTTAGTGGCTGGTCTCTGGTGGTCACGTGCAGGAGGGAGGGTGGGGGAGCAAGGAGGTGCCAGTCACGTGTTGCCTCTACAGCCTCTACTGACACCACTATTACTCCAGCTTCCCTTGACAACTTCTACCTCTGACAACCAGCCTCTACTGACACCACTATTACTCCAGCTTCCCTTGACAACTTCTACCACTGACAACCAGCCTCTACTGACACCACTATTACTCCAGCTTCCCTTGACAACTTCTACCACTGACAACCAGCCTCTACTGACACCACTATTACTCCAGCTTCCCTTGACAACTTCTACCACTGACAACCTGCCTTCCATGAGAATACATAACTTACATCACCTGCCCCCTAACAATAAACCCTAACTACTGACACCACTTGCCCCCTGACTCTCACCAATGCACCCCTGACACCATTTTGTCATCATTCAATCATTTCTTCCTAGAAACAATGGGTAAGGATAATAAAACACTGTATAACTGTTTACACTTTGGCGAATCATAATTGATGACAGCCAGCTCCGACGCTCGGCCTCGGTGACCGCTTGACATTCCTCGCTTAATCGAATATTTGTATGTGCCACCGAATTCAATTTGTTCGGCTCTTCCGGGAATTCGATAGAGCAGGGTTCATTAGAGTGAGGAAGCACTACATGTTTTCTTTCTGGCTCTTGCACGGACATGGCTTATTTTGCACTTTGAGCAGCACACACTCAAGGTTCCCTTCCCTTGGTGTTTGTTTAGCACTGCCTCTTCATTGACAGAGTTACTTCTCTGGTGTGTTCAGAAGTTTGCCCTTGAGGCTTGGCCACTGGTGGTGGAGAACATCGCTCAGGGTAGTACAAATATCATTGTTACTTCTCGTGGTTGGGGGCATCTTATTGGTTGTGAATCAGGTGTAATTATCTAAGTGTAGTGTAAGGATGGGTGCTATTCTTGTGGTGTCCTGTCTTCCCAGTACTCTTTGTCATATTACGCTATGAATCTACTGATGGTTTCAGCCTTCACCACCTCCACTTGTTAAATTGGGATATAAATTGCTAGAGTATACATGTGCTTGTTTACACAGGATGCTGTAAACAATCTGCAGTTGAGTGGTTGCAGGTTATGTTCAGTTTCTAATCTTTTGACAAGCATCCCTAGTGCCTAGGTGTCCTACTTATCTAGTTACCTTTAGGCCCTGGTAATTCCCCTGCAGATCTATGGGGTGACCGACCCAATGAGTCCACAATTGCTAAGTGTGAGTTTGATGGGTACCTGGAGTCCTGCGACATCTGTGCATGTTAGATCTTCATTCTCTTTCTGAGTCTGCTTCTCATCAGGGAGCTTACAAGGCAGTTACTGCCATACAGGTGCAGTTTTCCCATGTGCAGCATATGTGGCATAGTGCTCATTTGGATGCCCCGAGTTGGCTCCTATGATGTTTAGGGATCCGGATTTGGAGGTACAGTGCTCCCTCGATTTGGTGAACTATTTGAGACCAACTCTGAATCATTGGAGTGAGGGATTTGTTGCAACAGGTGATGCCTTCAGGAGGCATTTATGTAATGCATTTATTAGTAACATATATAACTAGAATAATCCATTGTTACATACTACTATTTAACTGTACAACAATGAATCTTTATACACCTAAGAAAACGCATCCTGTGTACGGTATTTTCATTGAATCCTCTTGAGTTACCATTTGTAATTATAAACACCTCATGTGTCACTTGGTCACAAAGGATGTCACCAACTGTAAACAAACTTATATGTGCTGCCAATCTGTTGTATGGTGTTTATAAATCTTGTTTATCTGTACCTTTTGCTACCCAGTCTCCCAATCTTTATGTACCCAATCTGAACATCTTTACCATTGTGATCATTGCTGTCTTATATGTGCTGTCATTCTGCTGTATGATGTCTATTAACCTTGTTTAAATTACTAATCAAGCTGTCAATGTAATCAATCAGAGCTTTAATATAACAATGTGCTTTAATATACTTATTTATCTCTCTTATCTCATTTTTCTCTTGTAATGTATCTTTATCATTTATCAATTCTGATTGAAATTACCTACTTAAAATTATCTGCTAGATTAAGGACCTGCCCGAAACGCTGTGCGTACTAGTGGCTTTACAAGAGTGTAAATACTGTATTATCCAATGTATTCTCACAAACCCAATGTACCTTCTTGTATATATATAAATAAATAAATAAATAAATAAATAAATAAACATTGGCATCCCCACCAGTCTCGATACCCACCTGGGTGAGGGATGGATAGTGGGAGTGAGGTTGAGGTCGAATTAGTGAGGTGCAGATAAAAGTAGAGATGGAGGCAGTGAGGGAGAGATAGGAGCAGTGAGGGAGGGATAGAGGCATGAGGGATGTATGACTTGGGTGTCAGTAGTGGGTGTGTGGGTGTCAGTAGTGGGTGTGGGTGTCAGTAGTGGGTGTGGGTGTCAGTAGTGAGTGTGTGTGTGTCAGTAGTGGGTGTGGGTGTCAGTAGTGGGTGTGGGTGTCAGTAGTGGGTGTGGGTGTCAGTAGTGGGTGTGTGTGTCAGTAGTGGGTGTGGGTGTCAGTAGTGGGTGTGGGTGTCAGTAGTGGGTGTGGGTGTCAGTAGTGGGTGTGTGTGTCAGTAGTGGGTGTGGGTGTCAGTAGTGGGTGTGGGTGTCAGTAGTGGGTGTGGGTGTCAGTAGTGGGTGTGGATGTCAGTAGTGGGTGTGTGTGTCAGTAGTGGGTGTGGGTGTCAGTAGTGGGTGTGTGTGTCAGTAGTGGGTGTGGGTGTCAGTAGTGGGGGTGTGGGTGTCAGTAGTGGGTGTGGGTGTCAGTAGTGGGTGTGGGTGTCAGTAGTGGGTGTGTGTGTCAGTAGTGGGTGTGGATGTCAGTAGTGGGTGTGGGTGTCAGTAGTGGGGGTGTGGGTGTCAGTAGTGGGTGTGGTTGTCAGTAGTGGGTGTGGATGTCAGTAGTGGGGGTGGGTGTCAGTAGTGGGTGTGTGTGTCAGTAGTGGGTGTGGGTGTCAGTAGTGGGTGTGTGTGTCAGTAGTGGGTGTGGGTGTCAGTAGTGGGTGTGTGGGTGTCAGTAGTGGGTGTGGGTGTCAGTAGTGGGTGTGTGTGTCAGTAGTGGGTGAGTGTGTCAGTAGTGGGTGTGGGTGTCAGTAGTGGGTGTGTGTGTCAGTAGTGGGTGTGTCAGTAAAGGGTGTGGATGTCAGTAGTGGATGTCAGTAGTGGGTGTGTGTGTCAGTAGTGGGTGTGTCAGTAGTGGGTGTGGATGTCAGTAGTGTGTGTGTCAGTAGTGGGTGTGGATGTCAGTAGTGGATGTCAGTAGTATGTGTGTCAGTAGTGGGTGTGGGTGTCAGTAGTGGGTGTGGGTGTCAGTAGTGGGTGTGGGTGTCAGTAGTGGGTGTGGGTGTCAGTAGTGGGTGTGGGTGTCAGTAGTGGGTGTGTGTGTCAGTAGTGGGTGTGGGTGTCAGTAGTGGGTGTGGGTGTCAGTAGTGGGTGTGTCAGTAGTGGGAGTGTCAGTAGTGGGTGTGTCAGTAGTGGGTGTGTCAGTAGTGGGTGTGGGTGTCAGTAGTGGGTGTGGGTGTCAGTAGTGGGTGTGGATGTCAGTAGTGGATGTCAGTAGTGGGTGTGGGTGTCAGTAGTGAGTGTGTGTGTCAGTAGTGGGTGTGGGTGTCAGTAGTGGGTGTGGGTGTCAGTAGTGGGTGTGGATGTCAGTAGTGGATGTCAGTAGTGGGTGTGGGTGTCAGTAGTGGGTGTGGGTGTCAGTAGTGGGGGTGTGTGTCAGTAGTGGGTGTGGGTGTCAGTAGTGGGTGTGTGTGTGTCAGTAGTGGGTGTGTGTGTCAGTAGTGGGTGTGGATGTCAGTAGTGGGTGTGGGTGTCAGTAGTGGGTGTGTGTGTCAGTAGTGGGTGTGTGTGTCAGTAGTGGGTGTGTGTGTCAGTAGTGGGTGTGTGTGTCAGTAGTGGGTGTGTGTGTGTCAGTAGTGGGTGTGGGTGTCAGTAGTGGGTGTGTGTGTGTCAGTAGTGGGTGTGTGTGTGTCAGTAGTGGGTGTGGGTGTCAGTAGTGGGTGTGTGTGTCAGTAGTGGGTGTGGGTGTCAGTAGTGGGTGTGTGTGTGTCAGTAGTGGGTGTGTGTGTCAGTAGTAGGTGTGGGCGTCAGTAGTGGGTGTGTGTGTCAGTAGTGGGTGTGGTGTCAGTAGTGGGTGTGTGTGTCAGTAGTGGGTGTGGGTGTCAGTAGTGGGTGTGGGTGTCAGTAGTGAGTGTGTGTGTGTCAGTAGTGGGTGTGTGTGTGTCAGTAGTGGGTGTGTGTGTCAGTAGTGGGTGTGGGTGTCAGTAGTGGGTGTGTGTGTCAGTAGTGGGTGTGGGTGTCAGTAGTGGGTGTGTGTGTCAGTAGTGGGTGTGGGTGTCAGTAGTGGGTGTGGGTGTCAGTAGTGGGTGTGGGTGTCAGTAGTGGGTGTGTGTGTCAGTAGTGCGTGTGGATGTCAGTAGTGGGTGTGGGTGTCAGTAGTGGGTGTGGGTGTCAGTAGTGGGTGTGTCATTAGTGGGTGTGGATGTCAGTAGTGGGGGTGTGGGTGTCAGTAGTGGGTGTGTGTGTCAGTAGTGGGTGTGGGTGTCAGTAGTGGGGGTGTGGGTGTCAGAAGTGGGTGTGGGTGTCAGTAGTGGGTGTGGGTGTCAGTAGTGAGTGTGTGTGTGTCAGTAGTGTGTGTGTGTGTGTCAGTAGTGGGTGTGTGTGTCAGTAGTGGGTGTGGGTGTCAGTAGTGGGTGTGTGTGTCAGTAGTGGGTGTGTGTGTCAGTAGTGTGTGTGTGTGTCAGTAGTGGGTGTGGGTGTCAGTAGTGGGTGTGGGTGTCAGTAGTGGGTGTGGGTGTCAGTAGTGGGTGTGTGTGTCAGTAGTGCGTGTGGATGTCAGTAGTGGGTGTGGGTGTCAGTAGTGGGTGTGGGTGTCAGTAGTGGGTGTGTCAGTAGTGGGTGTGGATGTCAGTAGTGGGGGTGTGGGTGTCAGTAGTGGGTGTGGGTGTCAGTAGTAGGTGTGTGTGTCAGTAGTGGGTGTGGGTGTCAGTAGTGGGGGTGTGGGTGTCAGTAGTGGGTGTGTGTGTCAGTAGTGGGTGTGGGTGTCAGTACTGGGTGTGTGGGTGTCAGTAGTGGGTGTGTGGGTGTCAGTAGTGGATGTGTGTGTCAGTAGTGGGTGTGTGTGTGTCAGTAGTGTGTGTGTGTGTCAGTAGTGGGTGTGGGTGTCAGTAGTGGGTGTGGGTGTCAGTAGTGGGTGTGTGTGTGTCAGTAGTAGTGTGTGTGTGTTAGTAGTGGGTGTGTGGGTGTCAGTAGTGGGTGTGGATGTCGGTAGTGGATGTCAGTAGTGGGTGTGGATGTCAGTAGTGGGTGTGGATGTCAGTAGTGGGTGTGGGTGTCAGTAGTGGGTGTGGGTGTCAGTAGTGGGTGTGTGTGTCAGTAGTGGGTGTGTGGATGTCAGTAGTGGGTGTGGGTGTCAGTAGTGGGTGTGTGTGTCAGTAGTGGGTGTGGGTGTCAGTAGTGGGTGTGGGTGTCAGTAGTGGGTGTGGATGTCAGTAGTGGGTGTGGATGTCAGTAGTGGGTGTGGATGTCAGTAGTGGATGCGTGTGTCAGTAGTGGGTGTGTGTGTCAGTAGTGTGTGTGTGTGTCAGTAGTGGGTGTGGGTGTCAGTAGTGGGTGTGGGTGTCAGTAGTGGGTGTGTGTGTGTCAGTAGTGGGTGTGTGTGTGTCAGTAGTGGGTGTGGGTGTCAGTAGTGGGTGTGTGTGTCAGTAGTGGGTGTGTGTCAGTAGTGGGTGTGGGTATCAGTAGTGGGTGTGGGTGTCAGTAGTGGGTGTGTGTGTGTCAGTAGTGGGTGTGGGTGTCAGTAGTGGGTGTGGGTGTCAGTAGTGGGTGTGGGTGTCAGTAGTGGGTGTGGGTGTTAGTAGTGTGTGTGTGTGTCAGTAGTGGGTGTGTGTGTGTCAGTAGTGGGTGTGGGTGTCAGTAGTGGGTGTGGGTGTCAGTAGTGGGTGTGGGTGTCAGTAGTGAGTGTGTGTGTCAGTAGTGGGTGTGTGTGTCAGTAGTGGGTGTGGGTGTCAGTAGTGGGTGTGTGTGTCAATAGTGGGTGTGGGTGTCAGTAGTGGGTGTGTGTGTCAGTAGTGGGTGTGTGTGTCAGTAGTGGGTGTGGGTGTCAGTAGTGGGTGTGGGTGTCAGTAGTGGGTGTGTGTGTCAGTAGTGGGTGTGGGTGTCAGTAGTGGGTGTGGGTGTCAGTAGTGGGTGTGTGTGTCAGTAGTGGGTGTGGGTGTCAGTAGTGGGTGTGTGGGTGTTAGTAGTGGGTGTGTGTGTGTGTCAGTAGTGGGTGTGGGTGTCAGTAGTGGGTGTGGGTGTCAGTAGTGGGTGTGGGTGTCAGTAGTGGGTGTGGGTGTCAGAAGTGGGTGTGGATGTCAGTAGTGGGTGTGGGTGTCAGTAGTGGGTGTGGGTGTCAGTAGTGGGTGTGGGTGTCAGTAGTTGGTGTGGGTGTCAGTAGTGGGTGTGGGTGTCAGTAGTGGGCGTGTGTGTTAATAGTGGGTGTGTGTGTATCAGTAGTGGGTGTGGGTGTCAGTAGTGGGTGTGGGTGTCAGTAGTGGGTGTGGGTGTCAGTAGTGGGTGTGTGTGTCAGAAGTGGGTGTGTGTGTTAATAGTGGGTGTGTGTGTTAATAGTGGGTGTGTGTGTGTCAGTAGTGGGTGTGGGTGTCAGTAGTGGGTGTGTGTGTGTGTCAGTAGTGGGTGTGGGTGTCAGGAGTGGGTGTGGGTGTCAGTAGTGGGTGTGGGTGTCAGTAGTGGGTGTGGGTGTCAGTAGTGGGTGTGGGTGTCAATAGTGGGTGTGGGTGTCAGTAGTGGGTGTGTGTGTCAGTAGTGGGTGTGTGTGTCAGTAGTGGGTGTGGGTGTCAGTAGTGGGTGTGGGTGTCAGTAGTGGGTGTGTGTGTCAGTAGTGGGTGTGGGTGTCAGTAGTGGGTGTGGGTGTTCAGTAGTGGGTGTGTGTGTCAGTAGTGGGTGTGGGTGTCAGTAGTGGGTGTGTGGGTGTAGTAGTGGGTGTGTGTGTGTGTCAGTAGTGGGTGTGGGTGTCAGTAGTGGGTGTGGGTGTCAGTAGTGGGTGTGGGTGTCAGTAGTGGGTGTGGGTGTCAGAAGTGGGTGTGGATGTCAGTAGTGGGTGTGGGTGTCAGTAGTGGGTGTGGGTGTCAGTAGTGGGTGTGGGTGTCAGTAGTTGGTGTGGGTGTCAGTAGTGGGTGTGGGTGTCAGTAGTGGGCGTGTGTGTTAATAGTGGGTGTGTGTGTATCAGTAGTGGGTGTGGGTGTCAGTAGTGGGTGTGGGTGTCAGTAGTGGGTGTGGGTGTCAGTAGTGGGTGTGTGTGTCAGAAGTGGGTGTGTGTGTTAATAGTGGGTGTGTGTGTTAATAGTGGGTGTGTGTGTGTCAGTAGTGGGTGTGGGTGTCAGTAGTGGGTGTGTGTGTGTCAGTAGTGGGTGTGGGTGTCAGGAGTGGGTGTGGGTGTCAGTAGTGGGTGTGGGTGTCAGTAGTGGGTGTGGGTGTCAGTAGTGGGTGTGGGTGTCATTAGTGGGTGTGGGTGTCAGTAGTGGGTGTGTGTGTGTCAGTAGTGGGTGTGTGTGTCAGTAGTGGGTGTGGGTGTCAGTAGTGGGTGTGGGTGTCAGTAGTGGGTGTGTGTGTCAGTAGTGGGTGTGGTGTGTCAGTAGTGGGTGTGGGTGTCAGTAGTGGGTGTGGGTGTCAGTAGTGGGTGTGGGTGTCATTAGTGGGTGTGGGTGTCAGTAGTGGGTGTGTGTGTGTCAGTAGTGGGTGTGTGTGTCAGTAGTAGGTGTGGGTGTCAGTAGTGGGTTTGGGTGTCATTAGTGGGTGTGGGTGTCAGTAGTGGGTGTGTGTGTCAGTAGTGGGTGTGGGTGTCAGTAGTGGGTGTGGGTGTCAGTAGTGGGTGTGTGTGTCAGTAGTGGGTGTGTGTGTCAGTAGTGGGTGTGGGTGTCAGTAGTGGGTGTGGGTGTTAGTAGTGGGTGAGTGTGTCAATAGTGGGTGTGGGTGTTAGTATTGGGTGAGGGGTGTCAGTAGTGGGTGTGGGGTGTTAGTAGTGGGTGTGGGTGTAAATAGTAGGTGTGAATGTCAGTAGTGGGTGTGTGTGTCAGTAGTGGGTGTGGGTGTCAGTAGTGGGTGTGTGTGTCAGTAGTGGGTGTGGGTGTCAGTAGTTGGTGTGTGTTTCAGTAGTGGGTGTGGGTGTCAGTAGTGGGTGTGGGTGTCAGTAGTGGGTGTGGGTGTCAGTAGTGGGTGTGTGTGTCAGTAGTGGGTGTGAGTGTCAGTAGTAGGTGTGAATGTCAGTAGTGGGTGTGTGTGTCAGTAGTGGGTGTGTGTGTCAGTAGTGGGTGTGGGTGTCAGTAGTGGGTGTGGGTGTCAGTAGTGGGTGTGTGTGTCAGTAGTGTGTGTGTGTGTGTCAGTAGTGAGTGTGGGTGTCAGTAGTGGGTGTGGGTGTCAGTAGTGGGTGTGTGTGTTCAGTAGTAGGGTGTGATGTCAGTAGTGGGTGTGGGGTGTCAGCAGTGAGTGTGGGTGTCAGTAGTGGGTGTGGGTGTCAGTAGTGGGTGTGGGTGTCAGTAGTGGGTGTGGGTGTCAGTAGTGGGTGTGTGTGTTCAGTAGTGGGTGTGTGTGTCAGTAGTGGGTGTGGGTGTCAGTAGTGGGTGTGGGTGTCAGTAGTGGGGTGGGTGTCAGTAAGTGGTGTGTGTGTCAGTAGTGGGGTGGTGTGTCAGTAGTGGGTGTGTGTGTCAGTAGTGGGTGTGGGTGTCAGTAGTGGGTGTGGGTGTCAGTATTGGGTGTGGGTGTCGAAGTAGTGGGTGTGGGTGTCAGTAGTGGGTGTGGGTGTCAGTAGTGGGTGTGAATGTCAGTAGTTGGTGTGTGTTTCAGTAGTGGGTGTGGGTGTCAGTAGTGGGTGTGGGTGTCAGTAGTGGGTGTGAATGTCAGTAGTGGGTGTGTGTGTCAGTAGTGGGTGTGGGTGTCAGTAGTGGGTGTGTGTGTGTCAGTAGTGGGTGTGGGTGTCAGTAGTGGGTGTGGGTGTCAGTAGTGGGTGTGGGTGTCATTAGTGGTTGTGGGTGTCAGTAGTGGGTGTGGGTGTCAGTATTGGGGTGTGTCAGTAGTGGGTGTGGGTGTCAGTAGTGGGTGTGGGTGTCAGTAGTGGTGTGTGTGTCAGTAGTGGGTGTGGGTGTCAGTAGTGGGTGTGGGTGTCAGTAGTGGTGTGTGTCAGTAGTGGGTGTGTGTGTCAGTAGTGGGTGTGGGTGTCAGTAGTGGGTGTGGGTGTTAGTAGTGGGTGAGTGTGTCAAGTGGGTGTGGGTGTTAGTAGTGGGTGAGGGTGTCAGTAGTGGGTGTGGGGTGTTAGTAGTGGGTGTGGGTGTATAGTAGGTGTGAATGTCAGTAGTGGGTGTGTGTGTCAGTAGTGGGTGTGGGTGTCAGTAGGGTGTGTGTGTCAGTAGTGGGTGTGGTGTCAGTAGTGGGTGTGTGTTCAGTAGTGGGTGTGGGTGTCAGTAGTGGGTGTGGGTGTCAGTAGTGGGTGTGGGTGTCAGTAGTGGGTGTGTGTGTCAGTAGTGGGTGTGAGTGTCAGTAGTAGGTGTGAATGTCAGTAGTGGTGTGTGTGTCAGTAGTGGGTGTGTGTGTCAGTAGTGGGTGTGGGTGTCAGTAGTG